>NC_056739.1:860191821-860474321 GCF_019279795.1 Protopterus annectens
AGGGCCCCCCAATCACTGTTCTTAGTAGACATTTCTGACTTAGCTGCAGATTGCTCCTCTCAGCTCTCCCTCAAGGCCATCTTTTGTCCCCTGCACCTTGGCATCAATTGTTGATTACCATCACAGTGATGAACCTTGACTTCAATTACTCCAATGTTGAACTAGCTGATGGAATTAGCAGCTTTGGTCTCAACCTCCTACTGGCTGATCCCACACCAGCATTGATGCTTGAGGCTTGACCTTATTTCCTACAGACCAGGGGTCAAGTATTCCATTCCCAAGGTTGGTCTTTTGATACACAATGGTGTGGCCTTCAACTTTGACTGAGGTGTCAGGAACTGCCTCAAACTTAAGCTTCCAGAGTGGCAAGGTGGCCTCAATGCCAGGGAGAACTTTTTTTACCTGCATGTTGGTGCTGATTTTTGCAACCCCAGGCTGAAATTCAGCACTGGCTTCTACCTCCATTGCAGATCATTGCAAGTACTGATGACATCTAGGCAGGCATATCTTCATCAGACTATGGCCAAGGTTATTAATTTGATGGCCTTTCTGGTTCCACCTGTTCCTGGAACAGCCTTGCTATCCCTACCCTACCATACTTAGACAGAGGGATCAGAAGACCTCAGTAGGGTGACTCCCACTTCTCAGGTGCACAGATTTCCTCCTCCCCTTAGACTGTGCCCATCCAGGTAGTGGTAGTAAGGCTATGTGCAAGAGAAAACATGTGGACTGTCCCTGTAGAGTCCTACACCTCTGACAGTGATAAGGATCCAGAGGCTGATTCCCTACCCTGCAATATAATGACCTCATATTTGAGGGAAATTATTAAAGCTTGTCAGGGTTAAGGCAAACTGGTCACAAGACATCCCTGCTGATTCCAAATGCATTCTGCTGGATGTCGTCCACTCACCCAGAGCAACCTCTTTGGTGGTTCCACCTGTGGATGAAACAAAGTCAATTATATAAGACTTTTTGTAAACAAGGAGCCATATAAGAAGTTCCACTGAATCTACCTACACATCAAAATGACCAAGGAAGCCAGGAGGTTCCTTTGCTTCTGACTTGAAGCCAGTCTTTATCAGTTCAGGATATTACCTTTTGGTTTCACTATAACCGCCCAGTGTATGCCCATAATTACAGCAGCCCTCTGACTCCAAGACTCCAGGCTCTTCCCATAACTGGATGAATGAATCTTCAGAATATTTTTTCCTGGAGGATCAGTCAGTTTTTGATGCAGAACAGTTTAAGGAGGAAATACAAGTTTGTCCATGGAAAACTGAGCCATCAAGCAGAAAGGGACTTCTCATTCTTCTGATAATAAAGCTCATAGAAAGACTTCACCAGTGAAACATTTTCCAGTGTTCCAAAGGAAAATGCTTGAATAACAGAAAAAAAGTGCAGAAGTTAACTAGAAGAATTGGGAGTGTCTTGGACTTGAACTAGAGTCTGGGGTTGGAAGATGAAGATGAACAGGAAGAAGAACAGCCACACTGAAATTAGTGAATAAATGTAAGACTATAAAGCATCAATCACATTTGTGAATATGACTTTACAAGAAAAGGAGGCTGAGAAAGATTACATTTTTATTGACTTTGTTAAACTTGTAGGGTGGCTGACAGGCACTTCATGCCATTGATGTTTGGAAGGACACTAAAAGGGAAAAAAAGAAAAAAGAGAGAAAGTAAATGTAAGTAAAATAATATTTGTTCTTAACAGTATTCGTATATGGCATTTCATGATATAAAATGCATGTTATATACTGCAACATTTTCAGTGATACGTGTAATGGATAGTAAAGTAAACAAGTACTTTTCTTCTTTTATTAGTTTTATGAAATGTAGGTGTTATAATGTAAAAAAAAGAAAAAAGAGTGGAAAAAGCATGTTTGAGTTCATGGGCTGTAATCCTGAGTTGTTGGGGGGGGGGATTGGGGTGTAAAAGTGCACTGAATATAATATAATATAGTATAATGTAAAATAATATAATTATAATGTAATATAAGTAGAGTTGAAATGGTTTAGTTTACTTTTGCATATGTGAATGTCTAGATTAATGTCCTTATCTTAATCTAATGACAAGCTTTTTGTTTAAGCACGTTTTTATGTTATGAATAGATTTCCTTCAGTAAATAAATGTTCAGTGTTACTCGAGAAGTACATTCTGTGGAAACATGCTGACTAAAGGTGAAGGCAATAAATCCAGAGGTCTGGACATTGTTTACTGGAGAAATGTAAAAGTAAAAGGTACAAAGGACAAGTAGCTCAGTAAAAAATAAAGTTTGCAATTATTGGAAGTGACTACCTTAATGCATTTACTAGAGTAATACATAATTTAGTTTTATCTAAAGATAGCCAGTGCATTTTTTCTTAAAGCTAAATTTTTTCTGAAAGAATATAAGCTGTTTTTCACATCTGGGAGGAGAATAAAGAGAAGACAAAAACAGACAACAATTAGTGTAATTAGAAGCACTTGCTGCAATATGTGGTTTGGCATGGATAACCTTAATTTCTGATTAGTTAATGCTTGGGGAGCAGCTGTCAATTTGGGACAGTTGTCCCTAACAGGAAGGCTAAAGTTCATTATCTGAAGATGAACATAGCTTTGTGTGTTTGCTTTAAGTTAATAGATTATAGGGGTATTCTGGGTGTTTTTTTTTTTGAGGGTTTTCATTAAAACAAAAGTCTTGTAAAATGTAAAGTTCAAATGGAAATGACAAGAAACAACTGTGTAAAGGATCAACCACCAAACATTAGTGGATGCATGTAACAGAAAACACTGTCATATATAATAGCTGTGAATAACTTCTTATCATAATGGCTACATTAAGCATGTTATTTCAGTATGTGAAAGGCCTCATAGGTATAAATAAAAAAGTAGGAGTACTGAATTATATTTAAAAATGCAGAGTGCAAATAGCAATGCTACAGGAGACACATTTGAAATGAAGTGAGCATGTGAATTTGATAAAGAAAGGATTTCAGGAGGATATATATCAGAATATAGGGGACAAGGGAACAGGGCAGTACTTAGTAATTGCTAGAGGAGCTACAACAATGACAGAACAGGAAAAAAAGATAGTAATGTTAGATTTGTGGTAGTAAGGGGCTACTGACAAGCGAGGATGATGGCATATATTTGTATTCCATCTAAAACCCAATGCTATGGAGCATAAGACAGTTTTTGGAGAAATAATCAGCTTTAAGCAGGGAATATTACATATAGGTGGGGACTGGAACATGATTTGCAATGGTAAAAATTTATCTGAGAGAACTACAAAGGAAAATATAACACAAGAAAGTAGATTTCTGAAGAAATGTGTGAAAATATTTGGTATGCAAGATGTGAACTCAGTAGTAGGAACTCAGGGGGAATTTATATATTATTCCCCAAGGTACAATAACCACCCTAAACTTAAACAGAAAATGTGAGAGTGTTCAATCTCGCCGTTTGTTCTTACACATGGGTGTCAGAGCCGATCCTCGGCTCCGAGTCGGCCGCTTAGCAAAGCTTTGCATCCAGAAGAAGCTCGAGACCAACCTACCTCCCACAATTCCCTCTGCCTTTACCTCAGATCTAGTTTGCCGCTGCAACCGATCGCATCATTCTGAAGAGCTCTGAGCCAACTGGAACAGATAAGCTGAAGTTTTTCTAAGAGAATTTTCTTTAAAATTCCTAGGATTATAGTCTTATTTAGTGTGTGTGTGTGTGTGTGTGTATGGTCTGGTCTTCCCCTCGACTTTATATATAGTGTATTTATACATTTATATTTAGTTTAGGTTACCTAAGGCCTACCCAACCTGCAAAAAACTCGGATTGGACTACTTGATATTACTTGGTACTACTTGATATTACTGCTGTGAATTTTCACTTTTGACTGTGTTTCTTGACAATCTTCAATACTTATTATGTCAGAGAAGGTTAAATCAGGTTTTAAAAGATGTCAGTGCGGACAGAAGATGTCTGTCACCGACAACCATAGCTCCTGTGTCTACTGTCTTGGCCCTCTCCATCTTCAGGAGGGCTGTTCCATATGTCATTCATTTAGTGGAAGGGTCATGACAGATAGGCGCAGGAAGCTTATGGACAGAGGTCTTTTGAAGCCTGCCTTCCAAGAGGCTTTAGACAAGTCAGACCAGACTTCTAAATCCTCAAAGGAGTCGAGGACTTCGGAGCCCAGGTCATCGGCTCCAAGTTCTTCCTTTAAAGTTCGTTCACCGGTTCCACAGACTTCGGGGCCGAGTGTTGAGCTTTTGTCTGTCACCGAGCCTCGGGTCTTGGAACCAGTGACAGAACTTCTACCTCCTGCTCTTTTGAGGTCGGCACCGTCCTCGATTCCTTCGACGCGATCTTCCAGGCCTCTCTCTGACACCGACGCAGATCGTGTGGTGCAGAAGCTGATGGAGAACACGGCCCTGTCCAAACTCATTGCAGTCTCCTCTCAGTTAGTGTCGAGACTCGAAGGCCTTCCCTTGTCTCCATTTGGTCCTCCTCTGAGGCCTTCTCAGCCCTCGGAGCCGGGAGACGCTGATCTGCTGATAGTGGAGCCCTTGGTGCCGGAACCGTCTCTTTCTCGGTCGGCACCGTTGACCTCGACTCCGTCGGAACCACTGCTGGACTCGCGGAGCCATCGATCTATCCTTGGTTCCGGGACCGAGAGTCGAACCGATGTTTCGGTGCCGACTCTCCCTCTCGGCGCCTCGGCACGGATCACCTCGGCTCCGTCCTCCGGGTTGGTGCCCTTGGCTTCCGCGTCAGAGATACCCCCACGTTCTTTGGAACCGAGGGATTCCTCGGCTCGGGGTCCAGGGGCCTTCGACTTTATGAGGAAGGTATTGTCTTCCCAGACAACTACATCAGCAGAAGCAACTTCTCCCTCCCATAAAGGCCCGTTATCCTCTTCTGCACCTACGACTACTCAAAAGCATCGAGCACCAGTGTCTCAGCCACCCCCAGAGGGAGCCCCTTCTTCCTTGGAGGCTTCATCGGATGCCCCCCCGATGACGTCCCGAGGAAAAGATTGTGCAAGAGGAGGCACTTGGATTCTCCACAAGAGTCCTTAACATCAGACACTGACTTAGATGAGTCAGAAGGGTCCCCAAAATCACCCTCGGAGGATGTCTCCTTTTCTGACATCCTGGAGATCCTGAAACAGAGAGGTGATTGGCAAGCCCTACCCCCTTCTGAGGATGAGTCAGTTTTGCTGAAGGCATTCGGTGCTCGCCCTTCTTCCTCCTGGGTCACTCCACCCTTCGACGAGTTAATGGATTTAATTGCTCGAAGGGCGTGGGAGACACCTGACACAGTGGAGCCAGTTCCCAGAAAGCCTAATAAATATATAACGGCCCCTCAGGATAAGGCATACCTCACTAAGGGAGTTCCAGTGGACGCTATGGTGGTGGCAGCTGCCACGAAAAAGGAGATGTCTGAATCTTCCTCGTCTGTCCATCCTCCTAACAGAGATTCTAGGACCATGGACAGATATGGGAAGCGCATTTTCAGTTCAGCAACTTTTTCCATGCAATCGCTGAACTATTTGACAGATTTCACACGATTACAGAGGGATCTAGTCAAAGAGTTGGGAGGTACCCTCCAGGGTACTACAGATGCTGCTGTCTCGGATAAGGTTACAGCACAGCTCAATACCCTTACATCTATTGTAAACTCGTCCATGAGGCTCATCTCGTATGCAGCCAAAGGGTCGAGTAGGGCTGTGGCTTCAGCAATTGTTCTTCGTAGACAATCCTGGATGTGCCTGTGCTCCTTTGCGGAAGCCTTCAAGTCTTCCTTTACTAATGCCCCCTTTGATGGTGCCACTCTCTTTGGCCCCAAAGTAAAGGAGACCCTGACCCAGTGTGAGCAAGAGGGAAAGACTCTGTCTACTGTCGGAGTCCATTTTTCCACCCCATCCAGACCGTACCCCAAAGGGCAATGAGGTGGGAAAATGTGGTTTCGTAAACCCCAGGGTTCTTTCCCAAGCACACAGGGTGATGCCCCCTCCAGAGGCAGAGGGGGGGGGCAGAAGTGGAAGACGTCGCCCTGGCGGCAGAGGGGGTCCGCAGAACCAAGGCGACAGGGATACTATCCCTGGGAAGCCTTTCCAGCACTCCTGAAAGGAGGCCCAACTGTCCTGCTCTGGAGGCAGTCGGGGGTCGCTTAGCTTTATACCCTCAGGCCTGGCAAAGCCTTACTTCAGACAAATGGGTAAAAAGCATTATTACCAGAGGTTACAAAATCCCATTTCTATTCCCCCCATTACCACAGAAAAGATTCCCAGATGTACCGCCCCATCTGCGACAACCTGCAGCTATAGAAATTTCAAAGCTGCTAGAAAAAAGAGTCATCCAACCAGTCCCGGCGGACCAAAGAGGATCCGGAACTTACTCAAGGTTCTTTTTAGTTCCAAAAAAGACAGGGGACTGGAGGCCAATTCTGGACCTCAGCAATCTCAATACTTATGTGAAGAAAGAAAAGTTCCGGATGGTCACGCTTCAATCGATCCTTCCGTTTTTACAGAAGGACGACTGGATGTGCTCAATAGATCTCAAGGACGCATACTACCACATCAAAATGGCCAGAGCATCCAGAGATCACCTGCGCTTCCGGCTGGGAGCCAGACACTTTCAGTTTCGGGCCCTGCCCTTTGGTCTAACCTCAGCCTCCAGGGTTTTCACCAAATGCATGGCAGTGGTAGCATCTCACTTGAGACGCCTAGGATTCCGGGTGTTTCCGTATCTGGACGACTGGCTCCTTACTGCCACCACCGAGTGTCGACTGACACAGGCCAGGGACTACACACTCAGCCTTTGTGTTCACCTATGGATTTCGATAAATTTCGAAAAATCTGCCTTACAGCCATCACAGCATATTTCATTTATAGGGGCAGATTTGGATACCCGTTCCTTGCTTCTAAGACTTCCCTCCGCAAGAATAGTTTCCCTACAAAAACACATATCTCTCCTTCTGTTGTCCAAGAAATCCCCAGCCAAATTAGTTCTGAAAGTCTTGGGACTCATGTCAGCTTCCCTCAATGCAGTTCCCATGGGAAGACTACACATGAGAGTTCTCCAATGGCTGCTGTTCGCACAATGGTCGTTCCAACAGTTACCGCTAACACACGAAATTCACATTACAAACACCTGCAAAGCACACCTGTCTTGGTGGTTACAGAATCGCAATCTCATCAGCGGCCGACCGTTTGTGTTACCCACACCAACAGCCACGGTGACCACGGACGCTTCCCTGATAGGGTGGGGGGGCATCTTTCAGGGACAGACAGGCCAAGGCAAATGGACCAATTTAGAGTGCAACCTGCACATCAATGTCCTGGAGATGAGGGCAGTGTTTCTAGCGTTGCAACACTTTTCCCCCCTTCTACCTCTAGGGACCATTGCAGTTCAAACGGACAACATGTCCGTAGTTTGGTACATAAACAAACAAGGAGGAACCAAGTCTTATCAGTTGTGCAGAGAGGCCATGAGAATTTGGCAATGGGCAGAGTCCACGGGTCGCTTTCTGATAGCAACGCACATCCCGGGGTTATCCAACGTTATAGCGGACAGGTTGAGCAGAGCCATCCTGTTACCTCACGAGTGGTCCCTCAACCAGACAATAGCGGAAATGATATTCCGCAAGTGGGGCCAGCCTTGCTGCGATCTGTTTGCATCTCCAATGAACGCCAAATGCAGAAGCTACTTTGCCCTGTTACCCCCTCCAGGGGATGACCCCAGGGATGCTCTGATTCACGATTGGCCCCCGGGTCTCCTGTACGTTTTCCCCCCAATACCTCTGATACCGAGATTTCTCCAGAAAGCCAAGGACCTAGAAAGGACTGTAATTCTCATTGCCCCATTCTGGCCTCATCAGATTTGGTTTCCCTTTCTTCAAGCACACCAAATTCGGGAGCCCTGGATTCTGGACCCGGTGCCAGACCTACTGACTCATTCATCAGGAGCTCCCCACCCATCGCTCCTGTCCCTCAGATTAGCAGCTTGGCTGCTCCGCTTCCCTTCTTAGCCAGGTCTGATCTTCTCTCTTCGGCAGTTCAAGACATTCTAGTAGCCTCTCATAAGGCTTCCACTACAAAAATTTACACCAGTAAGTGGAAACGTTTTGTCTACTGGACGACTGCACAGCATTTAGATCCCTTAATAGCCCCACTAAACAAGGTTTTAGAGTTCCTATCCATGGTGTTTCACCAAGGAGCCTCTACTGCCACCTTGAGGGTTCAGTTGGCTGCTATTTCTAACTTTCATGCAGGAGAGAATGGAGCGCCCATTATGGCTCATAGGCCTTGTAAAGCCTTTCTGAAAGGCTCCTTTCATCTTAGACCACCGGTTAGGTTTCCTACGGCTCCTTGGAATCTAAACCTCCTTTTATCCCAGCTAATGTTACCACCCTTTGAACCAGCTTCTTCCTGTTCCTTAAAGTTCTTGTCCTGGAAAACTCTCTTCCTAGTAGCTATCACTTCGGCCAGATGAGTATCGGAACTTCAAGCTCTCTCCATTAAACAGCCATATTTAATTTTTCACCCGGACAGGGTATCTTTACGCACCAACCCTTCTTTCCTCCCTAAGGTTTGTTCAGTTAACAACATTAATCAATCCATTGAGCTTCCCACATTTTTCAAAAATCATTCCAAAAAGCTGGAATATATGTTGCACAAGTTGGATGTTCATAGACAACTCAGATTCTACCTAGATAGAACTAAAGACCATAGGAAAGCAGACCAACTCTTTATAGCCTTTGCGGACAACAAAAAGGGCATGGCAGTCACTAAGCGTACTCTCTCCAAATGGCTAACTGATTGTATTACCTTTGTTTATGCTGCTTCTAGTCACAGTTTGCCCACCAAACCAAAAGGACATTCTACTAGATCAGTTTCTACATCTTTGGCTCATGCGGCTCGCCTGCCTTTGGACACTATTTGTGCGGCCGCCACTTGGTCTAAACCACATACATTCATCACTCATTATAAAGTGGATAGGATTTCCAGGGACAGAGCAACATTTGGTTCCACTGTGCTCAGGAATGTTCTCCCGTGAGTCTCTCAGGGCCATGGAGCTAGGGACGCTACCCATGTGTAAGAACAAACGGCGAGATTGAACACTCTCACATAAAGAAGTTATGTTCTTACCATAACGTTCCATGTGGAGTGTTCAGCTCGCCTTTGTTCTTACATCCCCACCCTCCCACCCTCAGGTCAGGAAGAAAGTCCAGTTTAGAAGTCTGGTCTGTTTGTCTCCCACTAGTAATCTCTCTGTGGTACTACTGGCTTGAGTTACTTACGCTACTTGTGTATATGTATGTATTCTTGGATGTTTACATTGTTGTTGCTGGATTTGGTGTTGTTTTGCAAACTAGATCTGAGGTAAAGGCAGAGGGAATTGTGGGAGGTAGGTTGGTCTCGAGCTTCTTCTGGATGCAAAGCTTTGCTAAGCGGCCGACTCAGACCCGAGGATCGGCTCCGACTCCCATGTGTAAGAACAAAGGCAAGATGAACACTCCACATGTAACGTTATGGTAAGAATATAACTTCTTTTTATATCTTATGGGAATATGTTCACTTAACTGTGCACTTAATTGAAAGCTTCAACACATATTCAACAACTATTTCAGATCCTTCATCAATAACAACTAAGATAGAAAAGCATGTTAATGAAGTACAAATGAGACAATGGTGCTTTCCCACTTACCTGTTAAAAAAGAGGATTTTAAGGAACAGGTAGGGAAAATTATTTAAGAGTTATTATGGAAGATATAAAAGTTTCAGAAGTTATAACTAGTGAGTGGGATAAAATGAAAGTGGAGTTGAAAATAGGGTAGAAATAAAAGAAAAATAGATATGGTTAAGAAGTAACAAGAATCATTTAGAGGGGATGACAAAGATTAAAGTATTGCAGAATAAGGGGTCTCATAGAACAAGAACAGGTACAATTCCAGAGTACTAAAGACAAAATAAGGGAGTGTATGATAATATGCATGAGTTTAGAAGGATTGCTGTTTAGCAACTGACTTTTGATAACACCAGAGCACAAAAACTTTTAGCACAATGAATTAGGCAACAGAAAATAAAAGGGTTGTTGCCAAACTTAGGGACATGTAACAAGAAAAATAACCAGAAATCCTGCAGAGGTATTAGAGATATTTAGGAAATTGTAAGAAAACTTTTTATAAAGCAGAGAAATGTGGAAATCAAGAAAAAGCACAAATGGAAATATTTATGGAAGACTTATGCAAAGGTTAGAGGAAGATGAGGCTCAATCATTAACAGTTAGATAGGAGGAGCTGAAATACAAATGGTGGCATTTAATCAATCTGCAGGAAAGTCTCCAGTAATTGATAATATTTCTGTGGAAGTTTGTAATAAGAAAGTGATAAATATCTGGAAGTTTTTTTAACAGTATGTTAAAAGGAGAAGAAGCACCAACATCCTAGAAGAAAGTTGTGATGGCTATAATCCTTAAAGATGGTAAATGACCATCAGACCCAGCTTAATACAAGGCCATTTCAATTTTAAATCATGATTATAAAGTTTTTATCTCTATAATAACTAAAAGAATGGTAAAGATGTTGCCAAAATTGATATTTATGGATCAATTCTAACTTACTACTGTGTTGTTTGTATGCTCAATTATACTTTTCTAAAGTGTTTTATGACATTCTGTACTTATGTACTTTCACACATAATGTGTTTGTGTTTGTCAAAAAATGTAAAAATGTTGTATAGTATTGATAGCCTGTACTTGAACTTGGAATTTGTATCCCCGGGCCTCCTCTGAAAATGGGCTACTAGCCCAGTTGGACCTCCCTGGTAAACAAATGTCAAATAAAAAAAGCTTCAGAAAATTCCTCTGGGACTGTTCCAGTTCCTGGTCAAAGTACAGGAGAACCAAACCCTTCAGATGCAGGAGAGGTGAGGCAAGAAAGCCCTTGCCAGACATAAAATTTTGTCCCCAGATATTTTGTCCACTACTGTAGTTCACAGTAACAAGAAACCAAAACTTCTCCACACTGCAGACAGTCAGGTTATTACTGTGTATAGGGCTGATGTGGTTTCCTTATCTAAGAGCATTTTATGATGAAATAAAACTGCCAAACAGAAATAATAAAACTTTTAATCAGTCAGAGTAAACGTGTTTTATAGTTAGATAATGTTGGAGACAATGCTCCGATTCAGAATGACTATGGGACTTCCTTCTCTCCAGATCAGTCTATGGCTACAGATTTTGCTGCGGACTGTGTCGTAGACAATAATGCTCCAGTCAATCTGATTCTGAGTCCATTCAATCTGATTCTTTGGAAGGTGAACAGGTTCAAAAACCCAAACAGGTGTTCACCTCTCTAAAGATGTTAACTAGGTTTACAGATGTATTTGACTGGAAGCAATTGGGAACTGCTCCAGAGATTGGCAGAGTTTACGATCTTAATGAGGGTGAGATGTTCCTCCTCTGTTACTGACCTAACTGTATGTAAAACCTCTTTGACTAGAGAACCAGTTCCTAAAAAGGATATGAGGAAATACAAGGTGTATGCTAATTTTGTAGTTCCCTTTGCTCTTTTGTCAGCTGACCTAGCTGTAGTTTTCCCATCTCAGAAGTGTTATATTTATTTATTTATCTTTGTTTACCAGGAATGTTGAACAGGAATAATATTTTTTCAGCAGAGGCCCGGGGAGAAAAGCTCCACATTTAATATCAGATATGATGTTGTCTTTTTCGTCCATTCCTCAACCATTGGGTTACAGATCTGTCCTTGGATCCAGCATCAGCCACTTCTTGGACTTTGGATCCATATCTCAAGTTCCTTCCCTTACCCATAATCCCCTCCAAACCCCAACCTTACCTCAGATCTTGCTTGCAGCTTCCAGCGATCAAACGTGGTTGATGTTGCTCAAGCTATAAGAAGATAAGTAACACCTTCTTTTTGGATTAATAGTTCCTTTATTGCTAGGGTCTTTGACTTTATCTTGCTCCTTGCCTCCCTTGTTAAAAAAAGATAGATATATATCTCTACATTACACTGTACCTCTAGTTGTTAGTTTTTTGATTCCTTCTAGACCTTACGCCTTTCCCTTTCTTTCCCTCTAGTTTCCTTTTCTCTACTAGTTAACTAGCAATCTTCTTGCCATTGCTGGTATTTCATTATCTCATTTTTTGGATTTTTTTCTAAATACCATCATTGGTATTATTGCCTTTGCTGCCTTGTTTTACTGTATTGTTGTGTTGGATTTTGTCTTTGGTACACCATGTCAGACAAACGCAGTGGATTTAAAAATTACTCTTCATGTGGGCATAAGATCCCTAACTCTGATGCCTACTGAGAGTGTGTGTGTATTGTCTAGAGGTTGGGCATCTTGAGGTTGAATGTGAAACTTTTTTGGGGTTTCAACCGCAGGGCTTTGGTTGAGAATAGAAATAAGCTGGTACTTAAAGGTTTACTTCCATCATCCTCTTCTTTATTTTCTAGAGCTTCCCAAACCACAAAGAAAGAAGCAGAAAAATTTCAGGGGGAGAAAAGGAAAAAGCCCAAAGAAAAATCCAGAGAGTCAAGAAAGCATTCCCCTGACCACTCTCCTCACTTGCCTCCAGCTTTGGCTCCACCTGCCAAAATCATGAAAGCTTCGGATCAGTCCACTTCTTCTGATCCAACACTTACTTTTCCCTGTAGACAAACAAAATTTTCTCCTCAGCTAGTTTAATCAAGGCTACACTCTCCATATCTACAAGAAACACCATGTAGACCTTCTAGACTTCCATCCACCTCCTCATCCTTCAGGTCTAACAGGAGCCCGTCTGAAGCAGATGTGGACAGCATGATGAGTAAACAGGACTCAAGTTCAGTTGGCAATACTCCCGGGTCCATCTCCCATTGGACCTGTGATTTTCAATCATCTCAAACACCTTTAGTTACTCCTACTCAAGTCTGTCCCTTGGCTTTGTAAGAATCAGATCTGAGACTCCCAGGATTGTCCATGTTGGATCTGAAGACTTCAACTTCATCACCTCCGATGTCTTCTCTGATCTAACTGGCCATGGTGGGATCTGGGAGCTGTAGCTTTGTCATGAGATCTGGGGGAAGGGGCTCAACTCTGAGTCTTTCAGAGCTGTCCCCTCCCTCAAGGTTTTGGCATTAGACAGCTTGGCTCCAACTTCTGCATTGAGGCAAGGTCGTGGGAGAGTCCATGGGCTTCCCTACTCAGGTGGATTTTGCTTCTACTAGGGTAGTTTGGGCTCTCCATTGGATTCTGCCTTTGAGGCAGTGGAGATAGCTCTCCACATGCCTGGAGATCAGACATTCTTGCCCTCCCTTGTGTCCTCCCCCTCCACGACTGTCTACCCTAGGTCTTGAGTCTACTCATTCTGTTACATTGGGGCAGCCAGTCCGTTCAAGTCTCAAGACAGTCCTCATGCAGGACTCCCTAGAGACTTCTGGATCTTCCTTGACCATCCCCCTGGAAGCATAAGTACAAGAGGAGGCACATTGATTCCCAGCAGGAATCCTTGATGAAGACACCGACTTCAATTAAGGAGAAAGGTTCCCACAGGTCACCCCTTCTGGATGTCTTGTTTAGAGAAATTCTAGAGCTTCTAAGGCACCTTCCTAGGAGGAGTAGGTGTTTCTTGGGGCTTTCAGAACTGGATCAGCTACATCCCAGGTGGTCCCCCCAGTGGATGCAATGATAGATCTAATTTCACTTTGGGCTTGGAAGGATCCGGATATGACAGAAACCATCCCTAGAAAGCTGGACAAGTACCTAGTTGCACCCAAAGGCCATGTCCACTGGAGCAGGGATCCTCCAGTTGATGCCATGCTGGTTGTGGCAACCACCAAAAAGTAACTTACCAAGAAAAGTCCTTCTGTTCACCCCCCTAACAAGGAGTCTAGGGCCTTGGACAGATTTGGAAAGTAATGTTTGCTTCAGTGACCTTTGCCCGTCAGTTGCTGAATTGTCCAGCACAATTTACAAGGTTCCAGTGGGATCTGACTAAGGAACATTCCAAACTCCTCTCAAGTTCCATGTTGACAGCGGATATAAAGACCAACTCTTTACAACTGGCCACCTTTCAGTCCATGTCAAATGCTTCCATCTGGCTGATCTCCCACACTATTCACAAAGTTCCTGGCTCCAGTGGCTGCTTACTGCAGGAACCAGGGCATCCACATTTTCCCTTTTTAGATGACTTTCTGATTTTTGCAGAGTCTCTTTCCAAGTGTTTAGCATTATTAAACAAGGTCATGACCATTCTAGTTCACCTGGGCTTCAAGGTGAACCTGCAAAAGTCCTGTTTCACACCCTCTTAAAAATTGTCTTCCTGTTTTGTATAATAGACACAGAAAAAAAGAATGGCCTTTCTACCAGAGAAAAGGTATTGACTTATCATACATTTTCAAGGATTTTTCTCTTCAAGAAGCTGTCTCTATCAGTGAGTTTTGCAAAATTGTAGGCCTCATGACATCAATGATCCTCATTATACCACTGTCTGGACTCTATATGAGAAAGATTCAGTGTGACTTAGAAAAATTGTTGGTTCCAGTACCTGTCTTACAGTTCTAGGTACCAGTGCTGGAATTTGTGAAATGAGAGTTACAGTAGTGGAAGGATCAGATCACTGTCAATCCAGGCCTTCCGTTCTCCCCCCAGATTGACTCATCAGATTTTGCAAGGGGATCAGTGTCCAGGGAGAGTTCAACTGCAAGACTAAAGAGGTCCTTTGGACACTACAAATCAGATAAATGTCAAAGAAATGTTAGCAGTGATTCAGGCCTTAAAAGTTTTTCTCCAGTTATGATCTTCAAGTAGGACATGTGCACGGTGCCATAAAATACAAATAACAAATAATTTTATTGTACGAAATTCTACATACCATATAAAGGGAAAATATAACTGCAATTCAAAAGCAGTGATTTACTTAGCATTGTGTGACTCTTGCCCAGCCTTTTACATAGGTAAAACGGAGAGGAAATTTTGTCAACATATTAATGAACATGACTACGCTATAAGAAAACACAACTTAAATAATGCCTTAGCTAAACATGTTTGTGACAACTTAGGGCATCGTTTTAGATTTTTAGATTTTTAGTCATTGATCAGGTTGAAATTAATGACAAAAAACATGGGGGTTACTTTTAGAATCTAAGGAACTTAGATGGAAAATCTGTTTGCAGGCTGACAGTTGGCCAGGGATAAATGAGTGTAGCTCCATTACCCCAGTGCTAAGGTTAAAAGCATTCAAGAGAAAAAACTTTAGCACTTTATAGTCAGTATGTTTTATACACAAGTTTTCAGTAATGCTCATTCAGTATTTTATTTTAATTAAGCTTTTTCCATTGAAAAGCGCATACACATATACAATTATTTGGGTTTCATTGTGTATATGGTACCTTTTAGGCAGGCTATGGTGGTGGGTTTATTGATTGATTTGCACTTTTTTCATCCAATGAATTAGAACTATTTAAGTATATAAGGAAGTGATGTAAAGAACATGATGTCTGATGAAATTTAAGTGCTTACCAGTTATTTTATCAGTGTTTTTATTGCTTAATAAAAGGATTTTATTGTTCCACTGCTTCCTTTGATCATTCTGGGAATACCGTTGGAATGTGTCTGGGAGACTAGCTCACTACTCTGTGTTTTTATTAAGTATTTAAGTAGGCAAGAAAACCTACAAATAGAAAATCTTATGTTTAAGTGCGGAAGAGGTTTACTATCAGAGTACCCATTATGGTGTCTACTGTCTGATTTTAAAATATTTGTGTGAGCTACTCAAAAATGGTTTATCTTATGTATCTATCATACTGCATCTTACAGCCATCTCAACCCAAGGTACCAATGGATCTCCCTCTTTCATCTATTTTTATGGTCAGTTTATGAAAAGTGTGTTGTACTTGAAACCCTCTTGAAAGCAAATTCCTCCTCCTTGGGGTCTTAACTTTGATCTTGAAAAATTGCCCTTATTCCCTTTTGAACCAGCCTTTCAGGTTGATTTAAAGTTCAGCACTTAGAAAACTATTTTGCTTATTGCTCTGGAATTGGCAAGGTGAGTCTCTGAGCTACAAGATCTCATTGTGGACCAACCTTAGCTAATTTTATTTCCACAAGGACAGTTTTTTTTTACATGCTAATCCTTCTTTCATGCATAAAGTTGTTTCTGAAGTTATCCAAAATCAAGCCATCAACCTCCCAGCTTTCTTTCCAGAACCTAAAAACAAAGGAGAGAAGATTTTGCATACCTTGGATGTGCACAGGCAGCTCAGGTACTACCTTGACAGAACTAAGCCCTTCAGGAAAGTTGAAAAGCTGTGCTTTTCTTATTGTGTGGCTAAGAAGAGTCATCCTGTCTCTAAATAAACACTTGCTCATTGGTTGTCCTCTGCTATTATTTTTGTTACTCCCACCACAGTAAATATATTCCAGGCAAGGTGCCACCAGAGCCTTATCCTCTTTGTTGGCATATTGGAAAGACTTGGACTCTCAAAGCATTTTTGAAGCAGAAATCTTGTCCTGTGTTCCTCCCTTTACAAAGCACCATAAACTAGATTGTTTCTCAAGTTCCTAAATAGGCTTTTCAAGGGCCATTTCTCACTGGGATCCTGGATCCTTATCTTTCCTCCTCCCAGGTAGGGTAAGCTTTGGGAATCTACCCATATGCCACTGAGTCAGTGTGAATGATAAAGATAATACAGTTACAGTTCTACTTGCCTGTAACAGTAGATGTTCAAATTTCAAACTGCCTCAGTGGCAGCAACCATCCACCATTCCCCTTATTTTATGTATAGTTGGTGGTTTCCAACCTTGTGTTGTTGGTTGGCTTTAGTTGCTTGTGTTGGTGTTTTTTGTCTGTGAAATGGTTGGTTTCAGGAAATTCTTGCTTCTGGGCCTTCTTGGTTCTTCCTGCTTAGTGCTAAAAGCCTGAACAACTGACTTCCTGTGACAGGGGTTAGGCTTTTCCTGATGGGAGGGGTTTAACCAATCCTTCATCACAGGGAGTCAATGGAGGGAATTTCGAACTCTGGAAAGCTGCCAGTATGGGTTTATGTAGGCACAGAACCCATATGCCACTGAGGCAGTGTGAAATCCAATCATATGTTTTACAGGTAAGTAGGACTTACACAACTGTCCTTTATTGCTTGGCCTGTACTCCTTACCATTCATGATAACCTAACATGCATGAGCTTCCACAATGCTGCCCCAATAACTCTTGTGTGCTTTTGTGTATGCATGAAATCTGGCAACATATAAACATGCTGCTTGTGGATGCTCGTGTCTCAGCCCTGTGTTTCTACATACTATACCTTCCTTTACTAGGTGTCAGTGATGCAACAGACTTCCTCTTCCAGCCAACAAACTGCATTAGATTTCTTAATACATGGATGCTCAGCTATGAGAAAGAGAAAATAAATTACATTTTCTGGCAGTTTGAAACTTTGAAGGCTTTAATGCCAAGTTGTCAGGGGAATAAAATGTTTCCATTAATTGAATGCACATATATTAAGACATATTTTAGTTTTTCTAGTTAAGGTGGCCAATATGTGAAAGTAAAAGTATATTCAGTTTGACTGGTATGATATTCTTGTTGCACATTCATGCTGCTTTGCATTCAATGCTTCACTGGCTTTCAGAAATTCCAACATTGTTTTTTCAGTAGTGATTCCAACATTTTCAGTATATCTGAGACAAAACTGGCAGGTTATCAGTTTCAGAATTCTGTGTTGCTCCTTTTATGAAGGGGAACTACATTTTGTTTGTTTTAATCTACAGAAACCTTACCATACTTAAAAAAGGTTAATGAGACGTATTACCATTTATTCCTGCAGTTCTACAGTGATTCAAGCATGAAAATTACCAGGCCCATTTGCTTTGTCCATCCTTAGATTGTCACTGCCTCAGTGGCATATGGGTAGATTCTCAAAGGTTGATTTCCTTTTAAGGACATTTAATCTTTTCATCCATGTGAAGCTGAGTTTGTCTAATAAGTTTAAGCACAACCTAGACAAGTGGATTGGGAATAGGAAATTTACACTGGCATCCATGTCTCTTACTGACAGAGGTAGCTTATAAATGCCTGGCTCTCAATGTCCTGTTTGGATGTAGGACATCATTATTCTTTTGGGAAAGCTTAGAAAGGCAATCTATGAATCTGTAAATAAATTAATAATAAATAATAATTAATTAATAATAAATAAATGAATCTAAAAGTAAATGGTAAATAAACTGGAATAAACTCTACTTATAGCCACTTCTATTACCTAGATTCATTACGTTTCACTTTTCTTTGTTTCATGGATGCAGAGCAGGCGTATTTATTTTACAGTCTAGCCTTTTTACCATCATTTTTGCTTCCCCCAGTTCATTTTATTCAATCTCATGATTCCTCATGTTGTGATTTTTCATTCTTCTGTAAAACATTTTGTTTCCTCTCTTCACTGAACTGGCTATCTTTTCCTTAGTTCAGAATTTTATTTTATTTTTCTTATTGCCTCTCCGGGATCTGTCAGTTTTTACATAGTATTTTGTATTTTCTGAATATTGTATGCTTTTATTTAATATCCATTGCCCCCTCATTTGAGAACCACATTCTTTATTTTTCTTATTTATTTGCATATTTACTTCACATGTTGTGTGATGCTACGTCTGAAATATGTCTCACCATACCTCTCAAATGTACAGATTTTTGCAGAATGTCTGAATTTTTGCCTCATATTTTTGGTCTGTTCCTCATAAAATTTGTGGTTTTCTGGCAAATCATTGGGATGATCTGAGGAATGAAGTCACCAAATAATAACATACATTTGAGTTTCAGACTTTAAATCCTTCAGAAACTGTATTTTAACACAAACCTTGTTACCCAGGCAACTTTCTAAGTTTATAAGACCAATATTTAAAATCTGTCCCTATTTTTGGGCCTTTGTCCCCCAGTTTGTCAGGCTTTGTCCAGATTTCTTGCACTAAGAGGTATGTATTATGCTCATGGCATTTTACTACACCTTTCCTCAGGCACTGCCATATCTTGTCATAATCTGCCCTTTTGAAATCCAGAACCCTCGTATCTGATTGGCTGAAGTCTACAGATAGGCTAATTAAACCATAGTATTTATTTGTCCATAAATGACTCCCCAGTTACAGATCTCGGATCCTTTCATTTCTATCTTTTGCGAAGACTCAGTCCAAGACTAAATAGGTTTAATACCAATTGTATGGGGCCTATCCTTTGTAGGGCATTAATAACTCTCCTGTTTCTAGATATGGCTGCAGGCAGAGTGTTCCAATGATATTTAGCATGTTAAAATCAAAGTTAAAACAATCAACATTATGTTAAAATCAGAATCAACACAGCTGGTATTATGTTCATTATAATGGCTTATAATAACAATGTGAGAATCAGGAAGAATGGTCCAGAAACCATGCCATTTTTAAATACACGTTTACAGTAATTTGCATTTATCAAAGCATCTTTTATTTTATATATTCTGTTAACAGCTCTTCATTGCACATTCACAGCCTATTTCTATTCCTTTTCATCACACGGGTTACTATTATTCTCCTTCTTTGTCTTTCTACCTTTCCCTCATTCTCTTTTCTGTTCAGCAGTTTTCTTTCTTTCTTTTGAGTCTACATCATAGTCCCTGCTTCCCACTCCTCCTTACTAAATATATATTTTTGTTTCATTGAACCATTAATCCTTTCACTTAGTCATAGCTTTGGGCTCAATTTTCTTTGCAGATACCTTGTATACCACCCAACTGGTATTTCCTCCTTTACCGATGCAGAAGAGCCATTGCAAAGAATGCCCATATACCCAGAATAGAGGGATGGAGCTACCTACCAACATTTCCATGCCGTTCTTCCTTTTCCACCTTAAGCCTATCATTTGCAGAATTCCTTAACAACATGTGTCTACCACCCCCTAGTTTCAAGGTACTAACTCCTTCCCAATTCATTAGCTGCTGTAATTTCCTTTCTTTCCTAAACTTTTACAGGCAGCTTTGTTGTTTTTCTTTAAATAAACTTGAACAGACAAGTGTTTGCTATTTACTGCAGTATTATGCAATTGTATAAAATTTAACATATTGGGCAATATAAAATAACTTCTCTCTCTCTCTCTCTCTTTTAGTTATTTGAGTTTAAAATTAGTGAAGCAAAAAAATCCAGATGACCACCACGGCTTATAAGAACAGTTAGTTTTAGACAAGCACTTTCACGTAAAACATTACGCTTTCTCAAGTCTTCAATAAAAATGTAGTCACATACACACACTTTATATAGTCAAACCACATCAATTAAGTAATTTAAACTCAGTTAATTTATTAATTAAAAGTTTTAATAAACCAATTACTTAAATTCAATAGTAAATCCATTTAAAGAGGGCGAGCTTCCAGCTCTGGTTTTATACATACATAGTTGTTCAAGCCTGGAAATACATGCGCTTGCAGCTTTAAAATCCACTTCAGCTCTACCCGTTCCACTTGATTGTTTAAATTCCCTCCTCTCTTATCTTTCACTACTATTTGCAAAACCCTAAACCTAAATTCATGTGTAGGAAATTTTGCAATATGTTTAGCCAACGCATTCAGTTTATTTTTATTTTTTATATCATATACATGTTGATATATCCTGTCACTAAGGTGTTTTTGTGTTTTTCCTACATAAAATCACTTGCATTGTTTGCACTCTGCCATATAAACTAAATTAGTTGTATTACAAGTGGCATATAACCTGGGCTGAAAAATAAAAGTTAGAACTGGGTGTTTAAAATCTTGAACTATGTGTATATACTGACACATTCTGCAGCTTTTACAGGGATATGTTCCTAGTTTATTCAAAACCACAGCCTTACTCTATCATTACAAAGTAGCTGTTTCAAGTTACTTTTATTTTTATATGCAAAGCCAGGAACTTCACCTATTATTTTCTCTGTTTGTCTATCAGTTGTCAGAAAATGCCAGTTATTCTTGATTATACTACAAACCTTATTGCTATCACTGGCATACCTGGTAATGAAGCACATTTTATTCTTATTTGGGGCCGCATTTGGTGCTTGTACCAAATGTATATCCCTTTTTTTATTGCCTATTTGAACAATATCATGTTTAGCCTTTTGGAAAACAGTTTCCTTGTAACCCCTGTCTATAAACAATTGATGTAAGTAACCAAATTCATTCTCCCTGTCTGCATGCGTATTACATATGTTCTTAGCTCTATTTAATTGTCATTTGACAATACCATGGAACACATGCCTAGGGTGCATACTATTGTAGTCCAAGAGACTATTTTTCCAGCAGGTCTTACGAAACAACTTGGTATTCATCTTACCTAGCATGTCAATATACACAGAGACATCCAGGAAGTCTTTGCTCTCATAGGAATAAGACACTGTAAATCTTAAGAAGTCTGTTGTGGACTCCTAGTACTTAATGAAGTTCATTAGAAGAGGTAACCCTCTATCCCACAACATAAAAGTATCATCAACAAAGCGCCTATACATTTTTATGTGCATTTCATAAACACTACTGAATAAATGCTCTCTCTCCCAGTAATAGACAACCATGTTAGCATATGAATTTGCACAGGGGGTGCCCATGACCACCCCCCACTTCTGCAAATAAATCTTATTCTCATACATAAAAATATTATTCAAAAGTATTCAATCTAATAATGTACATATCAACATGATGTCATTAGTACGACTAGCGCCCCATCCCTCTCATTATATCTCTCACTGCCTCTATACCATATTCATTGGGTATACAAGTGAACAGGCTTTGAACATCTAGCGTCACCATAAGGCAATTACTAGAAACAGAACATTCATTAAGTTCCCTTAAATCTTTCAGAAACTGAGCAGTATCTTTTAAAATAGTAGGAACTTTTCTAACAAGGGGACCTAATTTGCGCTCTACATAAACTGAAAGGGGTTCAGTGGCCCAACCACTTCCATCTACAATGGGCCTCAAAGGTGTTTTTTGTAAGGATTTATGTATTTTAGGTAATCCTTTGATGTATGGTATTCTTGGATAATCATAATCCACACTGAAAAATGTTTACAAGCTTTCATCAATTTGTCTACACATCAATAAATCATATACATTGCCCTTGATGTTTTTAACTATATTTAGATATTGTACATATGATATCAACATATAGGTATTCACTTCATCCAACGTTTCATGCATAGAGCTAACATAGTCATATTTATTCATAATCACCACAGCCCCTCCTTTATCTGAAGGTCTTATGCTTAATGCTTCATTATTCTGTAGTGATCATAGGGCAAATATGTGATCCCTTGTGAGATTATGAAAGGAACCCAGGTTCCCCTCACAGAAACTTTTATAAATTTCTTTCCCACAGGCTCTAATAAATGACTCAATATGTTTTGGTATAGCTGGTACAAAAGAACTTTTCTTATGTGGTTTTGTTATATCATACTCATTATTATCTTTAAAACACAATTTCAGTGCTATATTATGACCAAACAACCTTAAATCTGTTAGCAGTTCACTTACTTCAGTGCAAGCAGACGGTATGAAAGTTTAAAATTAGTACAGCACACTTATCTATCAGTACCTTTTCTTAGATTACACCTAGAACAGACCTCTGTAATTTATGAAATGTTAATTATGCACAGATGAAAAAACATTGTTTTAAAACAAGATGATGTTACTTTAGTTAACTAGCTCGTTTATTCATGTGCCAAACACACAGTTTATTGAGAACATGGATTACTAAGCAATAAATCAAAGAACATCATGTCTAATTGTATAATAAAAACACTCCTGGATTTGGTCAAAGTGCACAAAGAAGCTGTGTGCTTTGATCTCCCCAAGAAGTGAGATTATTTTACATCTATTTCTGGAGTGTCTTGCTATTGTTGTTCAATAACTTCTTTTGAATATTACGACTTATTTTTTTATGTCTGATATAGGCACAGTGGTGTTACAACAGTAGTAATCCAGTTGCTTAAATTTACATAGCGTTTGCATGATTAAGCAATAAGGAGCAAGACAGTGTACTTTCCTGAATTGCCTGGGTGGTTTAAATCAAGATGTGAACCAATGTTTTTAACCTCAAGGAGTGATGCTGTTCCACAATCACATACAAGCTTGGTGTACTTTATAATTGTTAAGCAGTAGGTCTTTCCTTATAATATACTTTAATGTCATTTTTTCTGTGACTGATGTTGACACAATGATGTTATTAGTAATATTGCTCACATATCTCTAGTACACAAGCAAGTCAGCGCCATTTACTTTTCATGATCACTGCTTCGTAGTTTCATGAGTTTGTACTAAGCCAGCGATATGTCAACCACTGTCGACTTAGACGACAATGGTATTTATTTATTTACTTGTTTAATCTTTGTTGACTGGGTAGGTGGTTCTGAAGGACCCTTTTCAGGCATGACATGAGAGCTGGGGCTAAGCTGGTTTACCATACAGTTATACAGTTTAGAGACAGCTTATAATAGTAATAACCTATGGCTAGGTGATGGATTGTTCTTATCAGCAAGCAGCTGTGTATACTGTCTGCCCCCCACGCATATGCTCTTTTGTTGTTTTTGGATACGGGGCTTGAGAATTGGTCAATACTGATGACATGGAAGTTGGCTAGATCTTGTATAGGGAATACCAAGGGTACAGTAGGGGGAGTGTAATTATAGCTGAATTCACAATGAGTTAACAGTATCATGATCAGCATCAACTCCCTTTTTCCCATTTTTGTACATGGGGTTGGGGTGTTATATTAACAGTGACCATCACCTACAGCCAATATTCACTCCTCCAGGGACTGGCAATGTTGTATCATATAATATACATACATAGCTCAAAAAGGCCATATGGCTGGCTTTACTTTTTTTAACACCTTTATTGGATTATCACTTAAGACACAGGAAAACATATATTTATATACAAGAAAACAAAACATGTTAACATGTTCACATTTATACAATTATCATCAATCCAAAATTACATAAATTGATAAATTCCTGCCTCCCATTAAACCTCACTTCTCTTCCAAAACATTGTTCTGCATGTATTATTCCCACAATGTCCATTTTCTTCTATGTAATTTGTTCCTACCCTTTCTAAAGATCTCACTTCTAGTTCTTTTATCTCTGTTACAATATTCACTACTTAAAATACAGCTGGTTTAGACTTTGATTTCCATTTTCTAGTAGTTGCTTTTTTGGTATTCACCATAATTAAACTTAACAAGTCTTTACTTTGACTCTGATTAAGCCAATTACTGGCGAAAGCGCTTAGTCGAAGGAACATTTTGTTGTCAATAAAGCTGGTGTGTTCCAGGTCGTTGTTGGGATTATTTCTGCATTTTCCAAGTCTTTACTATGTCTAGGCAATTCAGATCCTGTAACTCAGCTAAAAAAATTTCCTTAATTATACCCATTTTCTTACCTAATATTTCTGACAGATACTCTGAAGGGAATTTTCAAAGTCTGCGAATTCATTACACTCCCAAAACACGTTCCCACTTAAGTCTTTCTTCCTTATCACACTTCCAACATTTGCAATCTACCTGAGGAAAAATTCTGTGGGGTCTGTTGGGGTATAAATATACCAATGCAAACACTTCCAGTCAAAAATCCTGAATATTCTTGACTTTGTTGCATATTTGGGAGCCATACAAATGCCCCCCTCCATTGTTTCCTTGTGAATTGCTTATCCAGTCTCTCTCTTTTCCCAATCATCTGATTGATTCCTGGAGTTATCATGCGATATTTTATATGCCCTGCTAATTATTGCTTTTTTAATAGCAGCTTCTATTCTAGATTCATATAATACTTTACTAGAGAAGGTCTTTCCCTTAAGATTCCCCTACAACTTTCTCTTTGCCTATACTCTGATAACAACCTCTAATAGGGAAAGCAGTCTCTAGCCTGGCCAAATGTCGTCTTGGCCTCTGGTCACTCTATTACTTTTGTCTCTCTCATTATTTGCTTACAATACCTTGGTTCCTTTGCCAATTTTTCCAATAAATTCCAGTCCCCTCTTATCTATTCTCTGAATCCCTAATTGCAGTCATCACTATCAGCAAAATCTCCTTTCTCCATTCTGGTGTTGGTTTAGTTCTTAGAATACTTTCTACTATTTTATAACTATAATATTCTGTATGGCTGTTGTTATTCCCCTTAAGAATCTGTATGCAAAATCCCACTGTCTCCTTATTTATTGAACCTCCCCCCAATTCATCATTAACCCTTTCAACTTTGAATTATAGCTTCTGTTTGTGTTTTGTATATGAGCCTTAACCATGTAGCTCTAAAATATCCCGTCAAATCAGGTAATCCTAAACCACCTTGTTCTAACGGAAGGGTCATCTTATCCCACTTGACCCTTGCCCTTTTCCCCTCCCAGACAAAATGTTTCAACTGTTTACTAGTTACTGTCCACAATTTCTCCTCTGGTTGATAAAAATATGTCTCACCTGTATTTAAATCTAAAGGGAGTAGAAATATTCTTACTGCTTGTATCTTGCTCTCCATATCTATAAACAAGAGCTCCCAGTTTCTCAGTTTTGTATTATCTTTTGTTTAGTCTCTTCTCACATATCCTTAGCTGCCATAACAGAATTCTTTTTAATCTATAATCCTAAATACTTCATTATATCATGTTCCCATAAAATGGGTATTGATGAATCAATGCATGTGTGGGTGGACAGTTTACAGCAATATCCTTTGTTTTGTCTTCATTAATTTTATATCCTGAAAAGACTTGAAACTCTCAGAATATCCCACAATACAGAAATGTCATTTCCTGGTTTTATCAGATACCAAATAATATAATCTGGAAATAAAGCTAACTTTTCTTGATTAGCATACCAATTATATCCTTGCATTTCCAAGTTCCTTATTTTCTTTGCTAATGGCTGTAAATGTAATGCAAATAACAAAGGGAAAGATGATTACCCTGCCTGGTTCCTATGTTCAGACACAATTTATCAGAGAGAAACCCTCCTATTTTAAATATTGCCTCCAATCCCTCATATATCTCCCTAAATAACCTTATTATTGTATCAGGGAATGCAAATGCTTCCATTGCCCTAGTCATAAAATCTCAGCTTACTCTGTTGAATGCTTTCTCTGTGTCAAGATCCACCAACAACACTAGTTTTTTCTTACATTCTGATTCAACTGGATCTTCATTGTTCTATTAAGGTTGTCAAAAGTTTGCTTTCCCTCCACAAAACCATTTTGATCCATATCTATCAATTTTGGAAACACCTTTGCCATTCTTTTTGTCATTATAGACATAAACACTTCATCATCATGATTTACAATTGAAATGGGCCTGTATGAAGCTAGGTCTGATGGGTCTTTACTGTCTTTAGGTATTACAGCCACTGCAGCTTTCTTCAAGGATATTGGTACTTCCCCTCCTTTTAAAATACCTACCTCTAATCATTGCATAGCTTAATCTTCCATAAATATTTCCATTTTTGCTTTATACAAAGTTTCATAAAAATTCAGAAATATTTCTAATACCTCTACAGGATCTCTGGTAATTTTTCTTGTTATAGGCTCCCTAAGTTTAGCAAATACCCTTTCTACTTTCTGTTGCCTAAGTTGTTGTGCTAAAAGTTTTTGTGCTCTAGAGTTATTATCAAAAAACAGTTGCTTAACAGCAATATTTCTAAACTCATGTACATTATGCAGATACTCTCATATTTTTTTCTTTAGCACTCTGCATTTGTACCTCTTCTTGTTCTGTGAGATTCCCCCTTATTCTGCAATAATTTAATTTTTATCAGCCCCTCTAAATAATTCTTACTTCTTAATTGTATTTCTTTTTATTTTATTTCAACCTTATTTGTAAACTCCACTTTGTTTTATCCTGCTCACTAGCTATAATTTCTGAAGAAATGTCTATCTTCCCAAATAACTCTCAAATAGTTTCCACTACCCATTCCTTAAATTCCTCTCATTTTGACAGATAGGTGGGGAAGTGACATAGTCTCAGTTGTACAACATTACCCTACGTTTTTGTCTTATTTGTTATTGGAGCATGAACTGAAATAGTTATTGGATATGTGTCAAAGCTTTCAATTAAATATGCATGTTTCTGTGAAATATAATTTCTGTCTAGTCTAGCCCAGTTATTGTACTTTGGGGAATAATATGTAAATTCTCTCAGAGTTCCTTTTACTGAATTCATGTCTTCAATACCACATATTTTTATAAATTTCTTCATGTTATATTATCTCTTCCAGGTCCCCCAGATAAATCCTCAATGTTGCAAATCAAGTTTCAGTCCCCACCTATAAATAATATTCCCTGCTAAAAAATATTATTTCTTCCAAATTTTTGTTAAGCTGCATAATAGCAGTTTTAGGTGGAATATAAATATATGCCAGTGTAATCCTCCTGTCTTGCCAGTAGCCCCTTTCTTCTGCAAATCTATCATTGCTATCCTTATTCTCTTCTATCACTATTGGAGCTCCTCTAACAATTAGTATAAGTACTCCTCTTTTTCTTTGCCCCTGAAAAGCTGCTGAATATCCCCTTGAAATACTTTCTTTATTAAATTCACATGCCCATTTTTTGCCAAGTGTGTCTCCTGAAGCATTGATTTTTGCAACTTGCATTTCTCAATATAATTCAATATTCTTTCCTTTATTGTCTTTACCTACAAGGCTATTCACATTCCAAAATAATGTTTAGTGTATTATGATGGGAAGTTATTATTGCCACCAATAATATATGACAGCTTTTTTAAATGTCTATTTCAAGCATTTGTGTTACATCCATCCGTCCATCCACAACCCCCTTTTCCCATTTTTTGCACATGGGGTTGTGGTGTCACTTCAGGAGTGGCAGTCATCTACAGCCAAGGTTTACACCACCAAGTGGCTGTACCCACTAATGTTTGGCAGGTTGATTTTTTTTATACCGTTATTTTTTGTCATCTCCATTTGAACCTATGTCACATTTTACAAGACTTTTTGTTTTAATGAAAACTCTCAAACAAAAAACAAACACACCTCCATAACCTGTGAACTTAAAACAAGAACACAAAACTATGTAAATATTCAAATAATGACCTTTAACCCCCTGACAGGAGCAATTGTCTCAAATCAACACTTGTTCACACAGGCAGAACCCAAATTAAAATTAAGGTTATCTATGCTAAGATGCATGTTACAGCCTGTGCTTCTTACACTGATCTTGTCTTATTTTTATTCTCCTCCCAGATGTAAACAAACAACTTGTATGTTTTCAATAAACATTAACGTTTAGTCTTGAGAACAAGCGCACTAGCTATCTTTAAATACGACTAAATGCATTAAAGTATTTAGTCACCAGAAAAGCTGCTTTTTCTTATTAATTTCCAATAATTTTAAACTTTATGTTTTACTGAACTACTTGCCTTTGTACCTTTTAATTTTACATTTCTCTCAGTATACAATGTCCAGACTTCTCGATTTATTGCCTTTACCTTTAGTCATCTTATTTCCAATGGAAACATAAGATCAAAATGAAGAGCTGCCTGACTGAACATTTATTTGCTTAAGGAAAACTATTTATTACATTGTGATCTCTCATTTTTTAAAAGCTACTTCCATTCACAAAAAAAAATTACATCAAGCCAAGAGAATTAATCCAGACATTCATCTGTACGAAATAAAAATATATGTTTCAATTTTACATATGTTAATCAGTGCACTTATACACTCTGCCCCCCACCCGAACATCCCAAGATTAAAACTATTGACTTAAATGTGCTGTTTCCAGCTTTTCTTCCCTTTTTACATTGTAATACCTACATTTCTTAAAACTAAAAAAGAGAGAAGGAAGAAAGAAAGTAAAGAAAAAAGCATCTGTTTAGCATCTTTATCACATATTACCACTGTTCCTCTCCATATCCCAACCTTGGACTCCAGTTCATGTCCAAGGTACTGTGCTTTTTCCTGTCTCTCAAGCATTTTCCTTTGGAACACTGGAAAAAGTTTCACTGGCAAAGTCTGTCTTTGAGCCTTACCATCAGAACAATGGGAAGCAGAGTCCTCTTCTGTTTGATGGCTCACCGCTCGTTCGACAAACATTTGCATCCCCCCCAACACACACCTTAGCCTGTTCTGCATAAAAAATGACTTTGATCCTCCATGAAAAAAATTATTCTGAAGACAGCTGGCTACAGCACTCCTGCCTTTTGACATCCCCTGATTGCTTTGATAAATGTGTGTCTCTTCAGCCTGGTGTACAGTGATTACTCATTTTCCACAAATACTCTACTTCTCCACCTTTTAATAATTTACCTTCCTGCCAGTTTTGTCAGGATCAACTCCTTCTGCTGGTGTTCTCTGGTTCGATCCTTGGCTGTGTTGCCTTCTGTGCGGAGACTGCATGTCCTCCCTGTGGTTGCGTGGGTTTCCTCCGGGTACTCCAGTTTCCTCCAACATCCCAAAGACATGCTGTAGGTGGATTGGACACTCTTAACTGGCCCTAGGTGTGAGTGTGTGCCTTCTGTGGAAGGTTGGTCACCGGGCTGGCAACTCGACACCATAAAACTCCACTGCCAATCTTGAGCAGACCATTGATCTGCTGTGGCGACCCCTAACCGAGAAAAGCTGAAAGAAGAAGAATAACTGATTCTACTGGTATGATTGCATCTTTACTGTTACAGGTCTTAGCTGTTTTTTCATGGCCAGGTTTGGAGCATACATAATCTGTGCCTTTCAATTAACAAATCCTGCTCTGGAATACCAGTCCAATCTCTATTGTGCTTTCATAAAATTAATTCAGTCTCTTCCTTCCAGTTTCTCTGGTGTAGCAGAAAAATTTCATGTTTTCTGCTCTTCTTGAGCAGTCTCATATTTAGCCAACCTTTTCTTCATTTCGACTTCTGATTTTTGCAATTTTATCAGTTCTTCTGAATAGCAGTTTAACGCTTCTTCCATTTTTCCCAGCCTTTTGTTATTTAAGTTGCTATACTCTTTCAATGTTTCATTTATTTTAATCAGCTCTGGGCACATTTGACTTATTTTTTTTCTTTATATTACTGGAAGCTATATCTTGTATCAAAACTGGAGCTTGAAATGCTTTTTGCTGAACAGCTGCAGGATTATTCCCAGACAATGTTTTCTCTTCACCTTTTCTGGTTGATTTTCTTTTAGGTTCCCTAAAGTTCTTCTTTACTGGCACCCAGGTAGAGTACTTACTAGCACATTACTGAATTTTACTCAAGCTAACAATATTACTGGCTGTTGTTTCTCAGTTTCTGTTTTTAAACTGGGAGAATTGAAGTTATGCTGTTGATCAGTGTACAGCCATCTTTGAAGTCCTCCTTGGTTGGATTTAGTGTTGGTGGATATCTCATACCTGTAGGCATTCTTGGTGTTTCTTATAGTTTTCTTGAGTGCCTTAATACTATGGTTAAATTACTGTATTATCAGACAAGATTGGACATTTGATGTATTTATTGTTTGCTTATGCTAAAAAGGACAAATTTATCTGTACAGTGATTTAATGGGTCATAAAATTCGACTTCTGATTCTTGCAGTGTTATCAGTTTTTCTGAATAGCTGTTTAAAGAATCTTCCATTTTTCTTTCTGTTTTGTTTGTTTAGGGCTGTGGTATCAGTGTTCAGGGATTTGGGTTGACTGGACCAGTTATGATTTTGATGATATCTAATAAGTTAGTTTTGTGGAAGTCTCTAAATGCAACTAGATTCCTATGCCTAGAGAGGTTGATCTTGAGGCAGAACTTGATGGTAAATGGTTTGATTTAACTAGAGAAGGGGAATAACCTGTGGGACTCAGCAGGGTTGGGGCAGTTAGTTAAAGCAAGGTCTAGAAAGATTGGTCTTCTGGTAGAGAGCAACTGTTTAGTTCATGGATCTGGAGCTGATAATGCTAAAAAAGTCTGCCTGTTACAATTACTGGATATATAAGTGGACTAATTGATACATATTCAACTGACATCTCCTGGTGAAAAATGTTTGGTTTGACTTCCTGTTGGGGTAACATTTGTAGGTATTTGATAAGTTCCTCTGGTGACAAAGAGAGGGATTTATGAGAAATGATAAAGCAGTAATTTGTTTTGTCAGGAGTACTTTGGACCTGTACTAAATCAAGGTTGGCATCAATTGGGATAAGGCAAATAAGTATAAGATCTACAATAAATAAGGCTATACCCTTGCTATTAGTAGTGGTCCTTAATGAGTGGCAGACAGTAAACCACAGGACAGGACTGCTTTCCATAGATAAAGTTTCATTTACTAACTTTCTGTCAGTCAAACAGTACATTACAATTTTTGGGTCAATGACTGATTTGCCTATATTCTTTATTGCTTTCTAAAGCTAAAGTCTTCATTTTCACCCAATATGTTTTATGTCATTTTTATATTTATTAATTAATGCAAGCTGAGTAGGCTTTGTGTACAGAACGTGAATCTTAAAGAAATCTTCTGTGTAAACACACAAATGCAGTAAACTTCAGATTTGTGCACTTTCATAAAGTTACATGTTCATTACAAACTATTTAGGTATACTCATTATAAATTTCACAGCAATATAATTAAGTGCCAGTTTAAAATGGTATGCAAATTCAACAACCCAGGAAACTGTTGGTCCATATACTCATTAATAGTATTACGCAATAATGTCATTCTATGTAGGCCAGACATAAACATATTTTTATTAGGAAAGAGCCATTTGAGTAATAGCAGTAAAGCACAATGACATTCTTGGCAAATAAAAGTGATTGGTGTAACATTGTAGTTTGAACCACCTCAGGTGTAAATTTTTTATACAACACCACACACTCACTTGTATTCAGCAAAACAATTCATGTAAGAGTAGTCCATTTTGCATGGGGAGTGGCTACACTCTAGGTAGTAGTAATTCAGAGACACAATGAGCATGATAGATAGTGGAAGGCTGAGAAATACCACTTCTTGCTTAATATGCAAATAGAGGCAGAATGACATGAAAAGATCAACATAAAAACAATATGAAGTGATTCAGAAACATATCTGTTTCACATGGAAAGACACTGCTACCAGAGCGGCTGACTGCAGTAAAATCCTGGAGTTACAGGAGGCAGACAATGAAAGCATGCATGGTGTATCTACTGCATTGCTGAATATGTTAATGCAAGTGGCTGTTGCCACTGCTTGTAATCACAGAGGTGTGCATCACCCTCTGTGTCATCAAATCATCATTCTGTGCCTAATATACCATGTCCTCCATGACTGAGGCACCATGCAGGAACTGCATGTGATGTGTAGAGTATCTATCCTGTAGACAGCGAGGTAAGAGTGGCTTTGAGAATATTAGCTACAGTGACCTTTTATCTATCTTAAGGATACTCCACCATTTGCTCAATGCCATGGTATATCATATTAGGGAAAATATGTGGCTCCCACTCACTGTATGTGAGAGGGACATCATCATGCAGACATTTTATGGCATAGCCCACGTCCCTGAGGTACTGTGAGCCCTTGACTGCTCCCAAATTGCAATAAATCCCCCACCTGGGGACTAGGGACAACAGTGTATCAGCCATAAGCAGTTCCTTCACTCCATCAACTAACAGGTGCTCTGCAATGTACAGGATATTATATAGAGTATGTCAGAAGGCCGCTCAGACAGTGCTCATGATTCCCACATCTGGCACATATGTGATTTATATAAGCAATTTATACTGTGTGATGCTTTAACAGGGCCAAATTATGGGTCTATATCAGAACACTGAAACTGACAACGTTGAATGCTCACATGAGTGAAAAATCACGTCCTTGAAGTTTATTAATTTTGTTTGCGGCACAGTGAAGATCAGGATTTTTGCCCTTTCCTCACTGTAGTGCGATCTTGGTGTATGAATATATATTTAGCGGGGGGTGTGGGGAGTGGAGCCCCCACAATACCATTGTCAAGTACGTGAATATTCACTCATGAGCGTTTGATGTTGTCGGTTTCGATGTTCTGATATAGACACCCAGATTATTTCCAATGCTGGATATATGCTACAGCCATCTTTGTGTACATCCAAGATTTCCTGCAGTGCAATCAACACTGGATGGTGCTTGGGAGGTGGTGGTGAGATGAGGCCAAGACTGTGCCCTCCCCCTACAGTGGTTGACTTCACCACTGGAGGTGGAGGTGGAAAGACCAGGAACCTTGATGGATGGCCACACATTGATACCTGCAATGTACAGTATCCCTCTACAAACTGCCCATAATGGCCCACATCTAGACCTGGTGCTCCCACAGGCTTTCATGCTGATGATATTCTAACCTGGCAAGCACAGCTAAGCTTGTATTGGTCTCTGGTTATTCTTGAATTATGACTCTGCAAAAATGTTAAGTAGCAGCTGATATACTCAGCTCAGGAGGGAGGCAGTACCCATGGTGTGCTTGGACATTGGCATACCAGCCATTGAGGCTATCATGACACTCAGTTGAGATGCTTGCAACTGAGGTGACTCTGCCACTGGAGATGAAGTCACCCCCCTGGGCTGATGTGTCAGACTTTTCCTGTCTGTGGGTGGAAACCTGGGTCTATAGTTTGGGTTGCACAGGCAGAGGAGCTGTGTCTGTGAAAGGAGTTGGGGATATGCCCATCACATTGCCCAAGTCTACCACTGACATTCTGACCCTTGACTGTGCAAAGGTTTTGCTGCCATCATCACCAGAGCCAGACAGTACCCTGACATCAGACAGGTCTATATCCATTTTAAAGGAACCAGATAGCACAACACCCGTAAAAACATCAAAACATTATCTAACCTAAGAATGAAGCCTTCATCAACACTCACAGCCTAATGAATCTACTCCTATATAACAAAATACACAAAACACAGGGGGCTCGAGTGAAGTCTGCTATCCCACATGTGACCCAGAGGGTGACAGGACTAACAAGAAACAGAGTATAAAGGATTAGTCCAGATAAAATCACATTAGGTAGTAGATCTAGTATCTGATACCCTCCCTGCAGGAGGAATAAAGTCACCTTGTTGAAGTTTCCAGTAGTTTATTTAGTTAAGTAGGTATTTGGATGATCTTGTTCTTGTTCTAATGACATAGTTTGGGCAGATGGCCTTTGTACCTGCATTTCCAATATTCCTATAAAACAAAGTAGCCATATTTCTAAGTTCTATGATTCTGAATTGAAAAAGTACTTTGGATATTACCATATACTAAGACATAACCACCTGGGACATCAGCAATGGATATTCATGGTGCCATTTGAAACTCCGTGCCAATGTTCGGCACTCCATTATGGATTCCTGAACTGTCTGGCCAAGACAAAGATGCCAGGAAGTCCTCTGTATCTGTCATTGGTGACTTTGTCAGTGGACCCCTCCTATGGTCCTCTGATAATGTGCCAGGTGGTCTGCCTTACTGCATGGCTGTGTGATCCTGTCAGTGACTTTTCAGCTGATGAGGAAATGTACAACAGAGCATTACTAAGGTAGTAGTTAAACAGATAAAAACTGTAGTCATGGATTATTTGTGAAGTGAAGGATTTAGTGTAGAAAACCCAGCATATCTAATGTCTCAGCATTATGCAACAATGAGTCCCCAGATGAAGAAGCAGCAAGTAGACCAGAAGGACTCTAAAGAAGTACGGACATGGGAAACGAGATCTGGTATAGTGCAGTATGCATGCAAAAGAGAAAACAAAAATAATCAATATTAAAAAAAAAAACAGCACCAAAGATATATGAAGAGAAATACATGCAAAGGCACTCAGACATGTAGCATTTCACCATACAAAAAAATAAGAAAACAAAGGAGGAAAGTAGAAAAAAAGATTAGTAAGGAAGACGTTTAACAAATAGAAACTGAACTTATGGATTTTTTACAAAGTGAAGGATTTAGTGTAGAAAATCCAACACAGATAATGACAGAGTATGATGGAACAATGATCACCGTATTAAGGAGAAACAGGTGGAGCTGGAGGCATCTGACGAATTGCTACATGGTGATGCTTTGGAGCCTTCTGTAGGACACAGGTACAAAAGTTCAATTAAAGCTGCACAGCAAGGAAAGGAGCAGGAAACAGTGGCAACTCTGATGCAGGCAGTGTCGTGAAGTGAGGGCCAATTCATTCCCATATGAAAGGGCAGCAGATGAAGCAAGGTGCATGTGAAGAGAATATGATACAGGACGATGTTCTGAAACCTTCTGTGGAATACTCACAGGAAACAGAGAGCAAAGAAGGTGCTCTCAGTCTAGAACAAAATGATCTAAGAAAGAGATGCCTGATTTAATAGAGATGGACATTCATATTAAGATCAATGGAAGAAATTAATTACAGAAAGTAAGTAAGATGCAAAATGTTAGAAGTCTGGTAAAACAGATGAACACAGAAATTAGATATGTTAAGAGAAATTCCTATGATATAACTGAAATAAATAGGATATATTACTGCAGCTAAATCTGTTAAAGATAAAGACCTACCACAAAAACATAAACAATAAGGCAAAGGAAAGGAAAAATAAAATGCCACCATGGAAGCACTGAATAGAAAAAACTATAAAGCAATTAAGCCAAGAAGTATCACTATTAGAAGAAAGCAGAAGAGAGAACAGATCTTCCAACATACTTAGAAAGAAAAACATCATTAAAACAATATACAAAATCAAAAATACAACAGGATTTATCATATACTATTGCAAATAATAAATTAAAAATATCAGCACAGGCAGAAAAGCTTAGAGGATATGCAGATAAATATAAAGGAAGAGTACAAAATAAGCAATTCATTGGTGACTTAAAAAGTTTTACAGAGAACTTGGAACCAAAGCAAACGGAACAGTAATACCACCAAAGCAAGAAGAAATAAGCACATTTTGGTGAAATATTTATGAAGACCCTGTGGAACACAACAGATATGCTGAATGGATAAGAAAATAAAAAAAAAAAACAGTAAGGAGTTCTACTGTAAAGGATATGAAATGGGATAAAGTAACAGCCAGAGAAATTGAAATAAAATCAGGAAAAGCTCCTAAATGGAAAACTCCAGGCCCAGTCGCAACACCTAACTTTTGGCTAAAAGTATTAGCATATTTGCACAAAGATTTAGTTCTGAGTAAGAATTACTTATATGCCCATCCTGAAAATCACCAACTTAGTTAACAACAGGAAAAATTATACTCTTCCTTAAGACTGAACCTGTGAGCCATCCTAAAAACTATAGACTAATGATATACACACTATATACTGGAATCGATGCTGACAGATTTTATAGTTAGTTAGAAAAAAAAATCAAGTATGGCAGTAAAACAAAAGGGTAACAAAGGAAAGTCATGTGGCACAAAGGATCATTTGTTTCTAAATAAAACTATAATAGAAAATTGTAAAAAAAGGAATAATCTAAGTATGGCATGGGTAGATTACAAAAAAGTATTTTCAACATCTCACATTCATAGATAAAGGAATGTTTGCAGATGTATGCGATACATCCTACTTTTATCAATTATATTCCAGTGGCCATGAAGTAGTGGTAAACCATTTTGCAGCTAAGCCATGACAAAGGGCAAATTATTATCCCAGGGATAAAAATTCAGAGGTGGATATTCCACAGTGATTCTTTGTCACCCCTGATTTCTTATCTTGCTCTTAACCCATTAAGCTGCTTACTTAACAGATTAGGCCATGGTTACAATTTGGCTCCCAGAAAGCAACCTTACTTAAAGATGTCTTATCTACTTTTTGTGCACAGTTTAAACCTGCATTGTTCATCAGATAAAGAGCTGAGAGCACAACTGGAAGTAGTGAAAACTTTCTCAGATGGTATAAGAATGTCATTTGGTCTTGATAAATGTGCAAAAGCAATGTTTAAAGCAGGAAAGCTACGGCACTGAGAAAATATCAGTCTGGGACAGGAATGTGATATAAAGGAACTTGAGCAGGAGAGAGTGTATAAATATCTGGGAACTAGGGTTACCACCTGTCCCACTTTGTGAGGGACAGTCCTTCTTTGGGCAGTTGTGTCCTGACAAAAAAATAGTAAAAATGGCAAATGTCCTGAGATTTTAGGACAAAATTATTTCCTATATTTTATGTAATAGTTGCATAAAACAGTTATTCTGTATCTAAAATACCTAAATGTTATAAGAAATAGAATACGCAACTAAAATGCTACAGGAATAAGATTTTATTTAGGCAAAAAAGTTAAGTTCTATCCTTTGTACTGACCGTGGGTATGTGCCGGCCTGTAAAATCTGATGTTTGTACCAAAAATGTCCCACTTTGGCCATTCGAAAAGGTGGCAACCCTACTGGGAACTGATGAAGAATCTGCAGTAAAATATGAACAAATGCAAATAAAACTTAGTAAGGAATACTTTAGACAACTAAATCTAATACTGAAAACTGCCTTGACATATAAGAATAAAGTCCAAGCTATAAACCTATATAACTTACAGTTTTGGGATGACTGACTGACCCCAAAGGTATAGGATCAGTTGGTGAGTAAAAGAAGAAAAATGATTCATGCTTATCAAATGATATATAAAAATCAGTGTGTGCCACTATTATATATTCTTTGTTTTGAAGAAGGTATAGGTCTCCTCCAAACTGATTACATGTATAAATCTGCAGTTGCAAGACTGCATGCATATCTGCTGACCTCACCAGATCCAAACATAGTGAAAGTTTTAAAACATGAGGAGAAGAAGTCTACAGTGACTTCCCTGTTACTTTAGCAAAAGCATATCGGTGTTAAGCATGAACAGAAATTAAACCAGAAGTAGACAAAAATTAGGCAGTAACTGAATGTGCCAAAAAACAACAACAAAAAAATATATATATATAAGGAGAAGGATCAGATGAGAAGGAAAGATATGTGGAAAAGGCATAAATATAGTGGCAAATATAGAGATCTCCTGGAACAACCTCATGTAGATCAGGATTTGACACAGAAATGGTCACAAAAAGGTGAATTGAAACTAAAAGATGAAGGTTAATAATGGCTGCCCAGGATAGTGGACTACAGACACATTGGTTTACAAAGTACATTGAACATATGGGAGAAACAGACAAATGCAGGAGCTATAAAAAAGAACTGGAAACAATAGCACATCTTGTGATATAGTCATAGCAGAGGGCCTGTATACTGAAAGGTACAATAATGTGATAGGACTGTTGCAAAGGGGAGTGTGCAAACACTACAATATTAAAGTAGTTGAGAGGTACTGGAAACGTGAACCATGAAGCACTATACATGGTATTACCCATTACCAACAGTTCAAAAAATAGATAAGGGAAAAACAGATAAAGTAGTCCTGGATAAAAGACAAAAATAACATTGATCATTGAAATTGCTGTACCCAGTGTTTTCAGTTTCTTACATATAGAAAGACATAGAGTCATAAAATACCAGGATTTGCAGGCAGAAAAAATAGTTTTGCTTGTAGTAATTACCATTGGCTTTGTTTACAACTCTACAGTTTGCAGTGCAGCCATCTTCTGTAGCACAGTGAAGATAGTAATGGTCATGGTTACTTTCATAATGCAGTTTTGAGGCTGTTAGTCTGACCATTATGCTAATGAGCCTATTTTGAATGAATGTTTAGGAATCACACATTTATCTCATTACACAATTCATATGTACCACTCTAAGAGGCTTGACCATCTTTCTGCACTCGCACGAGTACCTGCAAAATGTAGTGAGTAAGTGTGGGCAGTTCAATGACCCCAGCAGGGATGCAGGGAAACCTTTTAATATGGCCTGTAGAGGCACTGAAGAGCAAAACTATTAAAATACATAGACAGTATGATGCTTCTACACTCTCTAGACTTCATTGGTTATACCCTAGCACCATCAAATCACACCATGTATTTTTATGATGTGCAATTGTGGCACCATGACTGGTGCTAACTAGCTGTGTGAAGTTGTATGCTGTGTGTTAACAGCATCTATATGCATATCCTTGAGAGGGCTGCCGTGTTTCTCCAGATTGTGCCCTAGTGAAAAGCACTGAGGGCACTAAAAATGCCTGGACTTACAGATAGTGCCACAAAGAGAGTAAGATTTTTTTGTACTTAATATGTAGGGACCACTGAGAAATCCTGCTAGAAGACCCTTAATCACAAGAATGAAGTGGATGCCTGGCACATTCATGCCAGGGTAGTGATTGCTGCTACTGGCATAATCCATTCTGGTGACCTGAGGAGGTGCCTTCCTGACCTTCTGAGCCAATGGAAGAAGAGTCCAGAGATACAGATGTGTAGCTGGTCCAACTAGCTTCCCATCCCCTCTCTTGCTAAAGAATAACCAAAAAAAAAAAAAAAAAAAAGAAGACTTTTGCATACAGAATTGGCTTCCTGTAGTACAGTACCAAATCCACACTACACCCACCAAGAGGAAAAAGAAAAAAAGTTCCACTCCTTCTACTGGTACACAAATCAGGTGAACAGAATCATGGCCCCTCCCTCCTTCCAAAGGAGCCAGTCAGGTCCTGTTTCTTTACATTACCCCAGCTCTCCACCTTCCTCACATTTTATTTTATAAAAAAAAAAAAAAAAAAAAGAAAAGAAAAAAAACTTTTTTCTTTTTTAATTTGTAGCAAACTGCTTGCTACAATGTATCAAGCAGTTCATACAGTTTATACTCTGCACAGAGCACTACAGTGATCAGGTTTTAATTTAAAAATGTTTTAAACTGTAGCAAACTGTTTGCTACACTATAGCAAGCATAGTGATCAGGTTTTAATTTAAAAAATGTTTTAAACTGTAGCAAACTGTTTGCTACACTATAGCAAGCAGTTGCTACAGTTTAAACCACACAGGGCCGCTTCAGTGGTCAGGATTAACCACAGATAAATGCTGTCTTTTAAAAGCCAGTATCCATTAAAGAACAATCAGGAAGGATCGGCAGACTGCACCCCCTAAAACTTTGTGCCTGCTTTGCCTCACCCTAACTATGCTTCTGTCAAGATGTAAGTATGCAAGGCTGAACGCTGTCCTGTTTTCTTCTTGTAATTAAACATGCCCTTAGAGGAGATTTATTTGAGTTTTGTATATTTATTGTTCTTGTTTTTCATTTCATAGAGAAATAGCAGAGAATCAGCTACTGTACTGGAGGGGAATAAATTCTCTCTCCAGGCATGGGATGGGTGTGAGTACTGTCATTTTATGAATTAGTTAGCTGTATAACAGCAGCATAGAAGTATACAGTGATGTACCATATGTAGTTGCAATCTTTTGTACAGACCATGTAGATATATAATGCTTTATACATGCATATGTACAATCTGCATGTTCATGGGATAAGTGCATTATCTGTGGGGAGATAATTGCCCCTAACTAACTGCAAAGCATGCCCACTGCCTCAATTTGCCTAATAAACTTGCAATTGCCACACTCATGTACTGTGGACACTGTCCCAGGACAGGCAGACATGGACCATGGAGGTTGTGGAGCAGGGGGGTGGGCAGTGGGTTTGCATGTCAACATATTTCTCATACATCATTCCATTGCATGCCTTGTCAGTGCCCCTTTCACCTGGCATATTGGTGCCATTTGTGCTATACCCCTGGTCTGACACCTGTGAGTAAGAAGCTACATTACTGTGGATGCCAAACACCTATTGAAAGCTGTCCATGTTGGTGACAATTATTTCTCTCCACCTTTGGTGCACCACACTACATCATAGTTATGTTGGACTGCATAAATTGAACTGTTCATAGGTATTTATTAGGCATGCAGATCAGGAGACCATTAGTGAGCCTAGCCTAAATTGCCAGTTACCCCAAAACACTGCCTAGTTATTTGCTCAAGGTAATACAGCAGGCAAATGAAGGCTGAGGGAATGGTTAATAGCCTTAATACTTTCTGCCAGCTGACAGACTGTCCAAGCAATGTCCTAGTCCACATGACATGTTTTTGACCTTGTCCCATACAGCATGACCACAGGACCACAACATTATACCTCCCCAAGGACTTTTATGTCCAACATCACCATCCTGCCCACTGTAGCCTTAGCTCCCATCACATCTGCTAGCATATCATACAATAGTTACATGCCTAATCAGAACTATTGCACCTGGTATAGTAGCATACATAGTAAGTGTGTAGTACACCAGTAGATATGTGTAAGATTGGTCCTCAGAAGTAGTCAGACTGCTAATGTATTTTCTCTTTCTCTCTCTCTTTCTCTGTTTGTTGCTATCCCTGTTTATATTTTGTTTTATGTTTGTTGTTTTATTTATATTTATTTATTTATTTTACACTTTTCTTCAGCATCTGCCTTGGCTGTGTTAGTGGTATGGTACCAGTCACCACCCTAGCAACTCTACCATCCTTCATCTGCCAGTACACCATCTGCCACGAGGCCTGCCTACCTGCCCTGCTGTTGAGTGAAGGAGGTCCTGCAATGGGGATGACCTGTCTGCCAAAATAATACTATACTTAAAATAAAAAAAAGTATTTGTTCCTATGCTCTTTCCTCCACACTACCACAGTTAACTTCTAGTCTGTTCACTTTCCATCTCTGGCTGTCTCGAAAGTCACCTGATACAGCCTGAGCCAATTGGAAAGGCTCTTTGCTGTTTCATGCAGCAGCCCAGTGATATCCTTCTTTATCAATGTTTCTGATGTCACCAACAACAGAGTTAAAGTGCTTCATAGATTGGTGGAATATGTTTGCTGCTGGAATGTTTTGAAAACAGCCTGGCAAGTTGAATAAACCAATTTTTTTGTAGCTTTCCTCAGAACTTCATGGATGTGCAGATGCATAAAAGCTCAAAGAATCAGGGACTAAAAACAAATTTGGAAAGTCACAGATTTTAATAGCATTTCTTTTTTTTTTGTTTGTTTTTAATTCATGGGGGGGGGGGCTGTAGTACAATAGACAGTACCATGAGCTGTCCTTGGATAGGATGATGATATGCTGAAGAAGCTTGGCTGTAAATGTTTCACAAAGTATTTATTAGAAGTTTGGGGGAAGGATTATCTGACTCTGCAGACCCATAACTGGGCAGTTTTATTATTCAGTTATTAACTTTTTGAATGGGTACTATTCATTAGAAGAAGGAGGAGGAGATGCTTGTGAAATATTTTAAAGATCCAGGTGACAGCAGTGCAAACTGCTAGTAAGCCAAATGACCGATCTGTGATACTGAAGTGTTTAGCAAACAGTTTTGATATGGTAGAGGCCTACCCTTTGATACCATGTGATCTTTGCTCTCTGTTTTGGTTTAGGATGCAGCCTTAGTTTTTCCTAAGAAGTTACTATTTTTGTGTCACAATCCTTTGAGCTTGAGGCTGGCATGCTTAAAGGTAGGTAGCCTTAGGATGATGATTTATTTTTTATTCATTCAGAGAATCTAAAAATTCTATCCAGCAAGAGTGTGATTTGAGGATTTCAAAAGATTTCCATATTGTTATTATGATGAATGGCCTTTTTTATCACATCAGGATTATAGCAACTGCTGGTTGTTATTTAATATACCTACTAATAAATAAAAAAAGTGTTTATACTATGAAGGCAAATTGATGTAAAAATAAGTTCTAGGGCTGTATAACAGTTGGCTTATTCAGTAATGCCAATTGATTTGGTATGTGTTAGTTCAGTCAGTGATGTGATTTTATTGTAATATTTAAATGATCTGAAAGTAAAATGGTTCTCAGAACTTAGATTTACCAGAGAGGTAAGAATAACTAAGATTTTTCAGGCCTCCTTTTCCAAATTTTCTATTTGAATATATAACTCCTCATCCAATTTTGGCAAAAAGCAGAATAAACAATCTCAACAAAATACATATAAATAGACATTTAAGAAAAGACAAGAGGGCTCCAAGAAGAAGCATTGAACCACCCAAACCAAGTACAGTTCAACAAGCCTGAATGACTACTCAAGAGACCTTGAGACCCCCTCCCACCCTGGCCCTTTTTTTCTTCCAGAAAGTCTGAATCTCCATTTTTCTCTTTGGCAGCAGATAGTTTTAGACAAATGGGTTCTGAAGATCATTCATCAACTTTACAGGTGGCAGTGGGAGGAAATGCCTCCTTTCCAGGGGGTCATTCCTCATCTTCCAGATAAGACTGTTTTGTGTCCTCTGGTCATCACATGATGTCTCAGTGAGTGGTAGAACCAGTTCCTCATTCCCAGAAGGAGACGAGCTTAAGAATGTTCTTGGTGCCAAAGAAAGAAAATGTTTGGAGACCAGTTCCAGATCTTTCTTTCCTAAACCTGTTTGTGATAGTCCCCTAATTCAAAATGATGTCACTTCACAGCCTGGTACCTCTACTTCCTCTTTCAAGTTTCCTGGTAACACTAGACTTAAAGATGCTTATCATCACATCCCTATTCATCCAGACTCCAGATGTTTCTTAAGGTTATCTGTGTCTGGATCATCTTATCAGTCCCGTGTCTTACCCTTTGGGCTTTCCACTTTATCAAGAGTGTTCACAAAGTGTGTGACTTCAGTTGTAGATCATTACAGGCTACAGGGTATCCAAAATTTCCATATTTAAATGACTTGCTTATCATTGCAAAGTCTTTTTCAAAGTGTCAGGATGCTCTCTCTTGAGTGAGAGATCTCTTACTCAAACTGGGATTCGAAGAGCACATTCAAAAATCTTTCTTAACTCCTTCACATAGGATTGTGTTCCTGGGATGTCAACTAGACACCTCAGTTCAAAGAAAATTTCTTCCACAGGGAAAAATAGATCTTGAGCAAGATCTATTTCTAAGATTTTCCACTCAAACTTTGGTCACCCTGAGGAAATACCTCAGGATTCTGAGTCTCATGGCTTTCTATGATTCTCATGATACCCATGACAAGACTTCACATTAGAAGGATACAGTGGTATCTGAAGTCTGTTTGGCCCCAGCACCAATACCCTTTGTCTTTTCAGTACCCAGTGCTGGGGTTTGTCAGAAGAGAAATCACTTGATGGAGACAACAGATATACTTAAATCCAGGTCTCCCCTTCTCTCTCCCTGTTCCAAAGCAGTCAGTCACCACAGATCCCTCAGACTTTGCTTGGGAAGGAGTTTTAGGAGGGATAAAATGCATGAGGGGTGGGACACCAAGGACAGATGAAAGCACATACATGAATCATCTTTGATCCCCGGGATTTCTTGAAGTTATTACAGACAATACCACAGTCATGTGGTAGATCAATAAATGGGTGGGGGGGACCAGGTCATACCCCTGCAGACTAGCCATGTTAGCTTGGGATATAACTTCACAGTGCAGTATCACTCTGCAGGTATCCTACATTTCATCAGTGCAAGTTTCCTCACAGACTGGACTCACTCACAAAAGAATGAATGTGTTTGAGATACCCCAACATCAGTCAACTTCAGATGACTGCCTGAATGATAGGATCTTAATTCCTTTTAGGCAACTGTTTACTGAAAAATTGTGTCAGGTACTAATAAAGTCAAAGAAGACTGCTACAAGAACATCATATATTAACAAATGAAAAAGCCTTTCTAGTTGGTACCAGCAAAATAACCAGCACCCATTATGGGCTAGTTGTTTGTAGGTTTTACAATATGTGTGTGAGTTACTATCCTATGACCTATCTTATTCCTCTATCAAGGTTCATTTCTTGGCCATTTCAGCAAGTCTTCCCATAGATCCTTCTCTTTCAGTGCATTCTCATGTCAAAATATTTTTGAAAGGGGTTTTGCACAAGAGGCCTCCAAGAAAACCAGTGGTTGCTCCTTGGGATCTTAAATTTGTGTTGCAGAAGCTAGCTCTTGCTGCATTTGAACCCGCTTACCTTGCTGACTTAAGCTTTTTAACATGAAAAATAGCTTTACAGATTACTCTGACCTTTGCAAGAAGGGTATCTGAGTGCCAACTCTTATGAACACTCAACCCTATCTCATTTTCCTCAAGGACAGGATTTTTTGAGAACTAAGCCTTCTCTTATACCTAAAGTGGTATCCAAGTTTACTTTAAGCCCAACTATCCATCTCCCTGTTTTCTTTACTGAACTTAAAAATGAAGGAGAAAGGATTCGCCGTACCTTGGATGTTATCAGACAGCTCAGGTATCTTGACAGAAATAAATCTTTCAGATCTTTGGATATATTGTTCATTTCTTGTGAAAGTAAGAAGGGACAAGCTGTGTCAAAGCACATTATTTCCAAATGGTTGCCTAAGGCTATTACCGTTCGTTGCACTCACAATAACAAAATTATTCCAGGCAAGGTTATGGAAAGGGTTTAATTCTAGAAGTATTCTAGAAGCTACTACTTGGCCCTCTGTACATACGTTTACAAAACACTATAAGCTTGATTTGTTTTCTACGTCCAGGTCAGGCTTTGCTAGGACCATTGTCCAGGAGCTCCTGGACTCTTCTCCTTCCACCTCCAAAATGTGTAAGCTAGGGTAATTTACCCATGTATCTAAAGCTACTGCAGCAGTAAGCAATATTTATTTATTTATATTTGATTACTGGGTAATGTCCGACTGGGCCAGATAGCCTGATGTTCTTCGTCTTCCATTGCTGCAGTCCTTACTATTGGGTATAGTCCGCATCCAGTCGGCCCGAATACCAGAGTATAAGGCTGACGTCGGTCAGGGCGCATTAGACTGACGTCAGTACGTCAGGGTACTAATGCGCATGACCGCGCCATATCCTCAGTCTTTTGCCGCGTGATCCGATGCAGAAGCAGTTTTGCGAGTGCAGGTTGGCGTTCTGAAATATTTCCGAAACCGGAGTTTCAGACCGAATCAGAGTTGGCTAAGTACCCCGTTGGGGAACATTTTGGTTTTTTGTTGCCTCAGTATTTAACCGGATGTCAGAAAGTGAATAACTGTATTTCTTGTGGGAAACAAATACCTCATAGGGATTACCATACATTATGTATACCTTGTTTAGGGCCTGAGCACGACGTTGTTGGTTGCTGCTCTTGTGCTAAGTTTAACAAACGCACTATTAAGAGGAGGTTAGACTGTGCCAGATTAGTGTTTGGGAAGCGTTGCAATTATAAAATGCCGTCGGATGCTCCGACGCCCGCTTCATCCAAGAAGCGCAAGGACAAAACAGCGAAGCCTAGGGTTGATGAACCGGCAGTCCCAGACGTCGGTTCTTTAGATGGCTCAGTGGAGCCAGAGGCTTTGCCAGGAGTTTCTATAGAGTCTCAGGCAGAAACTTTACTGTTACAGGATGTACCCTCTCAGGAGGCAGGCCAGGCTGAGGGGGCTTCTCAGGTAACTATTCTTCCCTCTCTTCCCAAAGTAGTTAGAGCCTCTCCTTCTGTTGCCAAAACTTCTTTTAGAGGTAGGCCAACTTCAGCTTCAGTAGGGGCTTCTCCTAGCCTTCGGGTTCTGTACCTAAGAAACATATGCTTAAAATGGCAGAAGATTTGATTACTATGATTAGAGGTTCTATGGGCCCTCCTGATAAGAGGCCTAGAGTGGAACCAGAATTTGACAGTTTTGAACAGGGTTCAGGGGCTTCTGAATCTTCTGCGGAAGATTTGCAGGAGTATCCTCATTATTCTGATTCTGATGTGGATGATGCCACTCCTTCGGCTTCTCCTCCTGAGGATTTTTCATTTTCAGAGACTCTGCATTCCATGAGGGAGCACTTTAAATGGGAAGGCCAGGATTACTCTGATTCCAGGAAGAGGCTTAGGGAATTCTTGTTTTTACCCCAGCATAGGCCCTTAGCTATACCTCCTGTGTTGAATGTGGTGGAAGATGTTTTGCAGAGGCTTCCCTGAACCCTGATTCTTTGCCTCCTGCTCCTGTTAAACCTGATAGGTACTATAGGGTGCCCAAGCTCATAAGTATTTGTTTAAGAGTCCTAGGGCGGACCCGGAAACTGTTTCTCAGGGGCCTAAAGGTGTTAAGGCCTCTGTGGTTAAAAATCCTGTTCCCACTGACAAAGAGGCACGGGCGTTAGATAGGTGGGGTAAGAAAGTGTATACTTCTTCCACTCTAGCCATGAGAGCGTTAAATTGTCAGTTTCACATGCTGAAATATCAAAATTATCTCCTTTCACAATTGAAATCTAAGGTGGATGCTTTGGCGGAAGGTATTGATTGTAAAGACTTGCTGGATTTAGTTTATGTGTCTGAACAAGTGGGCAAGCATTCTTTGCAATGTGGTTTTGATGCTGTGCAGGCCTCCTCGAGGGTGGCTGCCACTAGTTCTGTTCTTCGCAGGCATGCCTGGTTGAGGGATCAAAATTTGGCTGAGCATGTTAAGACAAGGATTTTGGATGCTCCTTTACAGTCTGATGTGTTGTTTGGTTCACCTGTGGAAGCAGTTTTAAAGAAAATGGAGGACAAAGCTAAGTCTATGCAAACTGTTAAAGATTTTTGCAGGTACAGCCACCGAAGTTTAGTAGAAATTGGCCTGCTAAGGGGTGGACATATCCTGCTTATGATTCCCAGTCTAGGGGTAGGTCTAGACGTGGTAGGGGCAGGGCTCAAGGTTCTTTTAGGCCTAGAACAGGAGTTCACCTGCTCAGACTTCTGGTGAGGGCAGGGGTCAGTCCTTTCGTAAACAGACCCAATGACCTGCCTTTTCAACTGCCAGTAGATTCTCGTCTGGCAGCTCCTTTGGAAGGACAACTGTCTCTTTTCAAAGGAAATTGGGATTTAATTACTCAAGACAGATGGGTGTTGGACATCATTCTACCAGTCCCTGTGTCAGAAAGAGGCCTAGGATTTTATTCTCGCATGTTCCTAGTACCAGAGAAGGGGAACACGTGGAGACTGCTTTTGGATTTATCTCTCCTCAACACTTATCTGGACATTCCCAAGTTCAAGATGTTGACGTTACAACAGCTTTTACCCCTGCTGGGCAAAGATCACTGGATGGTAACTTTAGATCTCAAGGAAGCTTACCTTCCTGTGCATATCAGGCTAAGTTACAGGAAGTATCTGCGGTTTCAAGCTGGAGATTCTCATTATCAGTTCTCTGCATTGCCCTTTGGCTTATCTACTGCCCAGAGTATTCACAAAGGTTCTGGCTCCAGTGATAGCTTACTTCAGGCTACAAGGACTTCAAATCTATCCTTATTTAGACGACTGCCTGATTCTGGCTCAAGAAAAGGAAGACCTTCTACAGCATCTGGAATATCTTATAGCAGTGCTAAGATGCCTAGGGTATTCTGTGAACGAAATAAAGTCCAGTCTAGTACCCTCTCAAGACATGTGCTTTCTGGGTGTGAGACTGAATACAGCAGCCCAGATGGCCTTTTTAACCCCGGACAAACAAAAGAGTCTGTCACTTTACTTCCATCAACTATCTCATCAGTCCGTGCTGACTGCAGAGACAGTCCTTCAAGCATTAGGGTTCATGGCATCTTGTATTCTGGTGCTTCCCAATGCCAAACTGCATATGAGGAAGTTACAATGGTATCTCGAAATTGTATGGACACAGCACTGCCAGGATTTAGACACTGTCATTTAAATAATACCTTGCCTTCAAAGAGTATTTTTGTGGTGGGCTCAGGAATGTCACCTAAACAAGGGACTCTCTGTGACCCGGCCAGAGGCGAGTCAGATTTTACCGACAGATGCCTCAGACATTGCTTGGGGAGCTCATCTAAATGTAAAGTGGATACAAGACAAGTGGCCTGCCAGACTACAGCATCTACATATCAACATGAAGGAGATGTTAGCAGTCCAGTTCGCGTTTCTGGCTTTCAAGGAGTTACTTCTTCCAGGGCAGGTGTTGATTCTAACAGACAACACAACTGTCATGTGGTACTTCAACAAACAAGGGGGAACACATTCTTATCCTCTATGCAGGCATGCAATGATTTTATGGGAGACTGCGCTACGCTTGCACCTACCTCTTCAGGCAAGGTTTCTGCCAGGAGCACAGAACTCCTTTGCAGATGTGTTAAGCAGACAAATCATGGATCCCCACAAGTGGAAACTGGATCTTCATGTATTTCAGAAATTGACAGTGTCATGGGGAACTCCAGACATAGATCTGTTCGCTTCTCCACTAAACCACCAGCTGCCACAGTTTTGCACAAAGGGGTTTCATCACACAGCTTGGAAAGTGGATGCTCTGTCTTTCAGTTGGACAAACCTTCATCTGTATGCCTTTCCACCTCTGCCTCTTCTTCCAAAGGTACTGTTAAAGGTCAGACAGAACAGGCCAAGGATGATTTTGATAGCTCCAGATTGGCCTCGGCAACACTGGTACCCTCTACTACGGAGTCTGGTAAAGAAGCCTCCATGGCCTTAACCTTTGATTCCACATCTGTTATCCCAGCAGGACGGTCATCTGCTCAATGTCAAGCTTCACTCTCTTCCTCTGACAGCCTGGCATATTCTGTGTTGAAACACAGCAGGTCTCAACTTCCTCAACAAGTTTTAAATGTGATTATGGAAGCTAGAAGACCTAGTACAAGGAAAGTGTACGCAGCAAAATGGAAGAGATTTTTATTTTGGAGTAAAGCAAAGAATTTGGAGATTTCTGAGCCTAATTTGAGTATGGCTCTTCAATATCTTACTGAGTTACTGGACAAGGGTCTGTCCTTCTCTTCCATCAAGATTCATGCTGCAGCAATCTCAGCTCACTATGATTGTGACCCACCATTGTTTTCGCATCCTTTGTTCAAGCAGTTTCTTAGAGGGGCTAAGAATATAAGACCCCCACGTAGAGCTCCTACTCCTGCTTGGGATCTCAATTTTGTGTTGGAAAAACTTACTCTACAACCTTTTGAGCCTGCGGCTACTGCTGAATTGAAATATTTGTCATGGAAGACTGCTTTTTTGTTGGCTATTACTTCTGCAAGAAGGGTGTCTGAGTTGCAGGCCCTTATGGCAGTAGAGCCATTTTTGATTTTCCATAAGGATAGGGTATCATTACGTACTAATCCTTCCTTTATGCCTAAGGTGGTTTCTAGTGTGGCTTTCAACCAAACTATTCATTTGCCTACCTTTTATGCAGACCCCCAAAATAAAGGGGAAAAGATTTTGCATACTTTAGATGTACACAGGCAATTGCGTTATTACTTAAGCAGGACTAAGGATTTTAGGCAGTCTCAGCAGTTGTTTGTTTCTTTTGCTTTGAGTTCGCAGGGCAAGCCTGTGTCAAAACAAACTATTTCTAGGTGGATTGGCTTTTGCATTGCATTTTGTTATTCCCATCATGGCAAGGAGGTTCCAGCTGGGATTAGGCCTCATTCCACTAGGGCTACTGCCACTTCAACAGCATTTCTACGGCGGGTGGCAACTAAGGATATTTTGGAAGCAGCTACTTGGAGTTCAGTGCATACTTTCTCTAAGCATTATCACCTTCCTATCTACTCTAAGTCTAGGGCTGGTTTTGCCACAGCTGTTTTGCAAGGCATGTTGTCAGCCCCTGCTTCTTTATGATTTGCCAGCCTCCCTTACCTCTGCTTTGGGATTCTACCCAATAGTAAGGACTGCAGCAATGGAAGACGAAGAACATAGTACAGTTTTGTACCTACCATAAATGTAGATGTTCGAGGATTCCATTGCTGCAGTCCAATTTACCCTCCCTCCTTCCCCTCTGTGTTTAGGGGTGGTTGTGTAGGTGATTTACCTGCTTATATTTTTGTATATATTGTTCATGTTTTGGTGCAGGTATTTTGGGCCTTGTCTTTTTAGGGTCTTCTGACATCTGGGGCAAGAAAAGACTGAGGATATGACGCCGGTCATGCGCATTAGTACCCTGACGTACTGACGTCAGTCTAATGCGCCCTGACCGACGTCAGCCTTATACTCTGGTATTCGGGCCGACTGGATGCGGACTATACCCAATAGTAAGGACTGCAGCAATGGAATCCTCGAACATCTACATTTATGGTAGGTACAAAACTGTACTTTTTTAGCAGAGACCTGGGAGAAAAGCTCCAATGAAAGGTGTTAAATTAACAATTTTGTATATGATATAAAGAAATGGTACACACCATGCTAAACAAAGCTTTATGAATTACAAGCAGTTAAAACAGAGATTAAACTTGCATGGAGAATAAACACAGGATCAGGATATAACAATAATATCATGAGTAATGAAAACATTCAATCAAGTTCATGAACAGATTATATTTATAAAAAATAAGTATTAAGGAATAGTAGGAAGGAAGAATACAGTATGCCAACTTAAATAAGAGAATGAGAGAGTGAAAGTGAGTGCAGAGGAAGGAAAAGAGGAAGGAAGGAAGGTAAGAGGAAAGATGATGAACATAATACATCTGTGTAAGTAAACTTACCATAAAAGTAGATGTTTGCTGCAGTAGCTGCTCCCTCCCTCCATCACCCTTGTATTTTGGTGTGTTTTTTTAATCTTTTTTTTTTTTTGTTCCTAGCATTATCCTTTCAGGGCTCAGCCTCCTCCTCCTCCCTGTTGGCAGGAACATTCTGAAGGGCTCTGCATCCAAACTTGTCTTTCAATCACAGTTCAGCTTGAGCTGCCTTACAGTTTAGATATGTAGAAGGTGCTTTGAAGCTTTGGAAGCTGTCCGGCTGTTATATCCTTGGCAGAATATAACCCATATAGGTAGGGCTACTGCAGCACTGATCATTTGAACAGCTACTGTTATGATAAGCTTACTTATACATCAGTACTTTCTTTCAATGGCAGTATTTGTGTATTTTATCGGATGTGTGAAAATTATAGGTTCATATGTTGTTACTAGGCTAGCTGACCTTGTGGACCATTTTAAGCCTAGCCAGTTTCCATTTCAGAGGTGAGAATCAAACCCTGTACCTTGTGCCTGTGAGGTAAATAACCATAATATCAACCCCACACCCCTGTGTTTCTTCAGTAATTGTGCAGCTGTACATAGTAGATTGGAACTGTATTCACAATCTTCCAAAGCTGCATTATCTCATTTTGCAAAGGAACTTTATGTCTGTTCTGTGTAGCTTGTTTTTAAAAGAAGAGAAAAAATCTATTTCCATTTAAAATAGTAACCTGGAAGGAGTGCTAAACTGGGGTTGCTGTTCTTTTCTGGTTGGTTTGCACCGAATTTTAATTTCAAAACCCTGGAAGGTGTGCAAAACTGGGACTTCTGTTCTTTTCCTTTTGGTTTGCACTGCCATTTGAATTTCAGAAACCCCTAACGTGTAAATTATTCTGAATCAGGACCACTGGATTTTTATCTTTGTAATGGACTATGGACTTGTGAGACTTTCATCTAACCAGAAAGCAATAAAGCTTTTTGCACTGAATGAAGAAAAAAGAAAATATAGTCTGCTTCTCTATAGACAGTGAGCTCAAACTTTGATAGTTTGCCTTTATGCCAACTGCAGCTACTGAATAGTTACACGGATTTAGTACTAGTCATCCTACAATATTGTCCATAAAGTGTTAGGAATAAGAGTGGTTAGGTGTAGTTAAAGTTATGCTGTTGGCAACTATCTGTTTAAAATATTTTATTTTCCCTATGCAGTCTTCCAAATGCATATTTGATTACTTTCTTTCCATTCTATTCTTTTGCCTTAGTTTGCTCTGAAGTTTTTCTCATTATTGAAATATAAAGATTGTGGATGGTGTTTTATTTATTAGTTTATAAAGGTAATCTCCCACTATTGGCATGACTGTTGTCATCCAACTTTTTGAGACTGGACTTAAGGGAGTAATTCTTGGGTCTGTAAAGAAAAAAATGAAGGAAGAGGCACCGTGATTAGAAGTCTGTATTGCAGCTGTACAATGCAAAGCTTGTTTGAGTGTGGCAGGTGTTGCCTGTAACACAATACAGTAATGCAGATTTGTTATCTACTCTTAAGGCCAATCAGTCCTCATATATTTACTTGACAGTCAGTGGTACTGAGTGTAAAACTGTAGCCTGTGACCTTCAAATACAGATTTGTGCCAGTGTTGCATATTTAAAGCTTGTATCCCTGAAGATGACAGTACAAGCCCACAAGAGATAACTTTCTAGTGAAAGTGGATCAGAATAAGTACCATAAGGAGAAGTTGGGATGGCTGGGGAAGTGAACTGAAGAAATGCAGGGCCTCACACAAAATCACAGCATTTTTTTATGTTAGTACCATACACTTAAAAAAAATTCTAAGAAAACAAAATGTATTTCCCCTCCATATGTATTCACCAGTAGCTTAACAGTTAATTTAACTGGATCATATTGTAGTGAACTTTTATTAATTGATTTCTTAATTTTGTTAGAATTTTTGTTTTCATAATTAAATATGTAACGTTAGCATACACCTGTGTCCTAAACAGTCAATGCTGCTTCCACATTTGCTTTAATACTGCAAATAGTGACATGGATAGAAATGTAGAATTATGAGAGAAACTGTAACCAGACTATTATGCCCTTATGTAACTACAATCATTCATCTGATGTCAGAATCATTTTAATTTTAGCTGGTTCCCAATGGATTAAAAGAAATAAAAAAAGAACACTGCAGGTAAGGTTTTTAAATTGTTTAAGGTCTGAACCGTATTTAATTTTGTATTCTAACTCAGCCTGCCTCATATTTTAAAGGCAACAGCCAGGACACTTCTGAGGTCTTTATGTACAGTTTTATTCGATTCTCAGTTAGAGCGTCTTCTGTGTGGTGACATGCATGAATGGGCGTTCCTTCGTTGAAGCTTGTGCGTCAGGCCTGGCAAGTCAGCATGTAAAAATCTACTGCCAATCATTAGTGGACTGGAGTTCCGCTGTGGCGACCCCTAACCGGGAAAAGCCAAAAGACACAACAACAACAACAACAGCAACAACTGAAACCAGCTTTCTTAACGGAGCATATGAAAAAAGGACAGTGTTTCAGCAAAAGTTCTCTATTTAAACATTCACTGTTGTTCGATGCACTAATCTGCAACTTAACCATTATACAAGTTAAGTTTAATCATTTCTGTCTGTACCAATAAATTACTTTTATATTCAAGCTTTTAAAATGGAAATAGGTCCACTGAAAAGAAAACAATGCATTCAGTCTGCTACTGAATTCAGTAAAAGAAGTCATGGCATACTATATTTTACTTTTAGCTTCAACTCTTTTTCTGAATATTTAATCAAAGGTTAGTGACAGCAGCTCTTTGTTAATAAGGGGTCTCAACAAGAGGTCTACATTTAAAGCTTTGCTGTTGTTCAGTGCACTGATATATACACATAGTGTTACACAGCTGGAGCTCAGTGTGCAGTGCCTGTACCAGCAAATTCTTTTCTAAGCAGACTTTTTAAAAGGAGAAGGGTTACACTGAACAGCAGGCACTGACCTCTTAGGCTTCTACTGAATTTTTTAACACTACTAACATGCTATTATATTCTATATCCGGCATCTAAAACTGAGAGAGTGCACACAGCTGCCTGTGGTAAGTTACCATTAATGATAACAAATGCGAGCATAAGCCTGCAATAACAGAAAAGAGAAAGAAACAAAGATAAGGAAAAGAAAGCAAGATCCCTCTTTAAGGGAAGGAAATAAGGAACTATGCAATTGTTTGTGGGCAAGTGAAGGTGCTGAGGCTGAGAGAAGACCTGTAGAAAAAAGTAAGAATTGTAGAAGCATAAAGTATAGTAAGGAAAGAGCAGAAATATGAAGAAAGTGGGGATATGTGCTGAGTTTAGATGAGAATTTCATTCACGAGTTCAAATAGTAATTAATGTACGTATTAGCTATTTAAAATGTAGCTGTTGATGATGGGTAAGAATTGAAGCATTTTCCCTGTATTTGATGGATAGTAATGCCATCTGAAATCTGAGTACAGAGTGAAGTGACATCATACATGAATGCTGTAGCACCCAAGCTTTTATAAATGTGAAGTGTACATTCAGTAATCACCACATGGGAGAAGGGTGCAGTTTCAGAATTGGTCTGGAAAACTAATGAGTGTATACTTGTCACTAAGGTGTCATACACAAGGTGAAGAGCAATCAGACTATGCTTACTGTAATGTTTTTTGTTATAAAAGCCATGCTAGAGTAACAAACACCATGCACTAGTAAATCTTCTAGACAACACATAAACAAAACTTGATCACTAGTATCAAGTCTGGTCTGGTGTCATTTTATTTTTACAGAGTAGGTGGGACAGCTGCTGCTTAACTAATAAGGAAAGTTATATCACAAGTGTAATACTGAGTACCATCAAACAAGACATCTGATTGGTCAGTTGGTCTCAGTCATCCCATGGTAAATCTAGCATTATTACCAGGTAGGAGGGCCAGTGGTCTAAATTAATGATTAAAAGAATAATCTCAAATAGTGGAAACAGCTCTAACCTCTGCAATTACTATGACTGAAATAGCTTGGAAAAAAAAATCACCAACAGCCTGTCACCACTTCCATTCAGGCCATTGGCTCCTAAAATACAGCTTGGATTTTCACACATCACACCAGAGAGGTTGTGACATAAACAGTAAGTGCTGCTGCAAATTCTCACTTTGCATGAATGCAAGCACGTGCATTAATGGATGTGTAGACAGCTTTCTGATTTACATTGAGACATACCCTTTTACAACTCAAAAGCCAACAAAATAACCGGATCATTTAAAATATACAAGATATTTTTGAATGAGTGAGTTAAATAACTGCAGTATGATCCACTCAGCAGACTATAATACTGGGGATTCCTCCAAGTAATGAAATTTGCCTAGTAAGCCTCTACATTCATGAATAACTTGTACTAGCCATGAGCATACTTCTTTTGAGGAAATGACAGACCACCTAATAAAAACTCCAGTGTGTGCAAAGTTAAATCCATTCCAGCAGACAGAAACACTGTTACACTAGAAGAAGAAGAAAAGCTTAGTGTTCCAGGGGTACCCTCCAACCCATTAGTAGTGAGAAATGTCAACTACAAAACCAAATGTGAGGAGAGTGCAAGCAGATGGCCCAGTTTAATGTGAATTTTAGAACAAATTCCACAGATTTATTGAATTATAGTTTCTAGTCCTGAAAGACTGCGATTTACTTAGAATCTTTTTTTTGATTAAGATAATATGGGTATTAGTCATACCCCTCAACCTCTTAGAGCAAGAAATCTAGACAAAGGCCCAAAAACAGGGACAATTTTTAAATATTGCTCTTATAAACTTAGAATGTTGATAGAATAATAGGCTTTGCATTAGCATGAATTTTCTGAAGGGTATGAAGTTGAAACTCAAACTTCTGTCTTTTTTTCTAACTTCAATCCTAACCTAACATAACATAACCCTTTTATTCTAGCAACTTTCTAAATTTATAAGAGCAATATTTAAAATGTGTCCCTATTTTTCGGCCTTTGTCCCCGTAGTATGTCGGGCTTTGTCCAGATGTCTTGCACTTAGAGGTTGAGAGGTATGTTCCAGATGTTAAGCTGTTTATAAGAATCAGTAAGAGACTGTCCAGAACAGTGTCATGTGATACTGTCATTATGCAGAACATTTTCTTTTATATCTCTTGATTGTCCCTCTCCTGTCCATGCCTATGAGAGCTGAAGGTACATGTTCCTTTTTCTCCTGACTTTTTCTTAGCACAAACAAAAATGTTACAGTACTGCTGTATGTGTACTGACTTACTTTTTGGTTTGCTTCTCTGTTTTTCTGCAATAGTCATGGTAGTTCTTTTACCTTGTTTCACACAAGACTGAATTTCTTTTTGCGCAGTTCCTTTTTTACCCAAAGCTTTCTGTATGAGACAGCCTTTTTCTGCAACATGTAATATATTTGAGAACACTAAAACAAGAAGTGGTACGACTTCTGTAACTGCTGGCAGAAGTCTGATTAAGTAATCAGCTGAAGAAATAATCTTTCCACACTGTGAGGCACACTACAACTGAAGGGTGTGTTTAAAATTTTGTTAAATTTCCAATAAAATAAATGCTTAGCAAGTGTCTGATAAAGAGCTATAAATGCAATCTAGGATTACAGATTAGAACAACTAGGAGTTTACAATTTCGTATGACTCACATTGCAAGATAATAAAAATAAATGTTTTTATTAATCTAAAACACTCTGACAGTATTTAGAGGGCAGTCTCTCTTCACTGTTCTTGGAAAAAGCTGTTACATAGCACAAACTAATTAAACTTGTTCTTTAGAATACATAAACACATTCTAACAGTGAAGAAGAATATTTCTGAATACTCCATGACAGCACAAGTTCCGCTGTGGCGACCCCTAAAAGCCAAAAGAAAAACAAACTCCATGACAGCACAAGTGGTAGCCATAAAAAGTAACATAAATCATTTTTCTATATCCCTTCCCCTTAACCCCCAACTTTCCACACTTCTTCTGTACATCTTCTACTTGCCTTATTTCTTTCTAGGGAAATGTTGCTTAGTGCAAAAAATCAGGCATATTTCAAACTAGGAGCCCCCAAGCCTGTTTTGCCCCACTGCTACTAACTAATACTTTTCTCTCCTTAATGTTTTACCCTCATTATTCATCTAACACATATGTTTAGTGGTTTTCAGCATCATTCCAAACTTCCTGAAACTGGTGAATATGACTTATACCTCTCAACGTCTTAGCACTGGAAATCTGGATTAAGTCTAAAATAATGGGAGGATGAAGGTCCAAAAATAGGGACAGATTTAAAAAATTGCTACTATAAACTTAGAAATTGTTAGAATAACAGGATTTCAAATATCATGCATTTTCTGGTGGATGTGAAGTCTGACACTCAAATGTATGTCATTATTTAGTAATTTTAATCCTCAGTGATTTGCCACAAAGCCGCAGATTTTGTGAGGACAGACTAAAAATGTGAGGTAAAATTCTGGACATTATGTGAAAATGTGAAAATGTAGACAGCTAAGAAATATGATATGACTGAATGTATACAGAATTGTCAATAACTACCTAATCATCTTATTACTGTATCTTTTACTCTGCTCCTTTTGTAAAACAATAGAACTTCACATAACTTCCTAGAATTATTTTCTCTCTCTTTTTTTAATATATGGTCATCCCTAAATGCTTATTTATTTTTAATTATTTAAATTTCTTTACCAGAGTAGTACTCTGATTGATGAATGACTATTTGTAGTGAGAGCCAGAATGAAAGAATTCAAAATTAAAAGCAGAATAAAGACATAAAAAAGCTGAAAAACATACAATCATCAAATAAATATATGCAATGTAAAGTCAATTAAGTGGAATGGCATTAGGTGTACAAGTGGTAGTGTCAACAATGTATAAGTACAAAATTAACATGATGACATGCAAGTGATCAATTTCAGATGATTAGAAAAGTTACGAAGAGGCTTTAGTGCTAGGTGAGCAAGAAAAGAGGAGTGATGAAGTAGAAGCAAACGGTGGCAATCAGAGACTGAAATGGGAAGTTAGACGGGATGGAGAGAGAGAGAGAAGAGGCAGTAGCGCTGGATGAAAAAGCAAGTTTGAAAAGAAAATGACAGCAAGGAGGGTGCTGAGAGATTTTTCTGGATAAGCAGTAGTGTATATACCTAAGTATAGCACTGGGAGGGGATGAGGGTGTTGGTACTGGCTGAAAGTAAAGGTTGGACATGGGTGAGGGAATTAGGTCATGTTTCAAGTTTGGGGGCAGAAATGTTTGGCTTGTAGTTTAATGTGAAGAATTAGATCCTTTCTAAAGGTGGTCAGATTGAAGTGTTCAATGATGTGTGGTGGAAGGGACTGATAGAAGGAGGGGAAAATTATTGAGAAAATATGACTGGCAGATTGGAAGGAGGACCTTGGAGTAGAAAGAGTTGGAGCACTTTGTGATAGGTGAACTTTGTTATATGAGGATTGCCTTTAATAAAGTTTTGCTTATTATGGAGTGAATGATTGTAGGCAAAATAATTTATAGAGTTAAGTTTTAAGTGGTAAACTGGATCTTTCTTTAACTGGGAGCCATTTTGCTTCTTCAAGTGTAAGGTAATGGTGTTTTTCTGGGGGATTAGTGCTGAAATGACAAAAAGAGTTGTAGATATTTACTTCTTTCCATCTTCTGTCTTCCCGTTACTTTAGCTACCTTTACCTAGAGTGTCTTTCTCTGACACCAAATGCATTCCATATCAAACTCATTAAAAATAATTCCATGACCCCTCCCAAATCATTCCTCTAAGACCATGGTCATTTGCATAAATATTGAAATAGGTGCCTCCCTCTCTCTGCTGTCTTCCTGCCCTCAGACTTCTCCTTAACCTTATCACCAGGACTATCATCACTATCAGGAACTACCCTGATGATAAAGGAAATGTCTGTGTCATTCTACCTCTCTAGTTTCCTCCCCCAACATCCATGTATTAAAAACACTATTTTTGTTTCCCTCTCAACAATCTCTTATGTATTCCTTCATCTTTTCCCGAATCCAGTTCCTTCCATCATCTGAACAAGGAAATTCCACTACAAAGAGGTAAAGGCCTTTTTCTTGTTCGTTCCTTCATCATTTCCCAGATTTCATGTCTTCCATCCTCCAAAAAATGAAATTCCGCTGCAAACAGGTAAGGGTCTTTTTCTTGGGTTAAAAAAATAAGTCTACCCTTTCTTTGCTTCTTCTTCTTTTCCATCTGATAAAGGAATTGCTGTACAGGTCTATGTTTTTTTTACTGATCCAGTCCTCTTAACACAGCCTACATGACCCTCATGTATCACCTTTTGCAAGATTTCACCCACCCTTGATGCAAGAAATTTTGTTAATAGCTTAGCTTCCACGTTTAGCATGAAGATAGTTCAGTGATTGCACAGACATTCTGTTTCATTAGTCTTTATTTAGTAACCCCATTACCGTTGGTTTAACGTTTGTCAGTAGCATGTACTTTCTTGTTCAATGTTAAAAATATTTTATGTTTCTAGCTATCTTCCCTCCACATCTTATAAAATTATATTTGGTATGAATTATCTGTAATCTTTTGCTCCTCATATCTTATCTGCACAGCTACTCACAAAAGTCAGTCATTACTTTGCTCATATGTTCATTTGTGTGCACTTCCATAAGGTTTTTAGTTTGACTCATTCTTTCTTTCTTTCCTTCTTTCTTTCTTTCTTTCTTTCTTCTTCATCCTCTTTGTGCTTCCCTGCCTGTTCTCCATGCATCCTCCAAAATCCTTCCTTTTGAGCAGTGCCTGTTCTTAACTTGGCTCTCTCTTTTCCCACCTATCTCATTGTTTTCTCCATCAATATAATACTCATTGCATTCCTTCATTAACTCTATCTCCCCCATACTGTTCATCTTCACACTTTTCTTTACAATGTCAGGTTTTTTTCTTCTCTTCCACTGACATGTAGTACACCTCATTCCCCTTTTCTTTATAAGCTGCATTCTCCTTTATCCTGGTCTGTGATATAGATGTATGTGAATGATCTGATAAATATTCTTTCCTTTTGTTTACCAAGAATTCCTTCAAACTACCCACATGTTCTACCCACCTCTAATGATACGAAACTCACTTTTATTCTTGTTCCTTTTTTTCTAAATGATTCCCACTCATCATCTGTTATTTTCTTCCCCTTTTCAGTCATGATCATTACTTTATAATCCTCCACTAAAACTCTTTATTTCCTAGGGTCTGAGGTTACATTAAAGCCATCTTCTATTATCTGACATCCACCATTGCTTCCTATCTTCTCTCTTTCTCTTGCTTTTTGGAGAAGCTCTTCATTTCATTTTCCCACGTTACTCATCGAATCCTCACTGCTCTTATATCTTTCTTATATACTGTAGTCATCACCCCATGTTTCTCTTCCACTCACTTCTTTCTCCTCCCAGTACATCTGAATCACTCCTCACTTCCTTGCTAATTTAACTTCATTTTCACTTCTGCAGTAATACGGTACTACTTTTTCTTGCTTAATTGCTCTCATTTCGTTATGACGTTTGAGGTACCTCTCCTTCTTTAGCTGGCAGTTTATGCCAAAGGATTATTTCCTCCAATGGGGCTCTGGAAGTTTATACTTTTAACTTTGAATGTTTGCGTATTTTGAAAAAAAAAAAACAAATGATATCCTTATAGTTCAAACAAATGTACATATCTTTAGAAGTATAAAAGTGTAAATGGCATGCTGTTCAGAGCAATGTAATCTTTACACAGGTATCATTTATTAGATTCTATGTCTTAAACCGGGTTTTATGAAGTACAATAGACACAATAAATATTTAACTGCACACATACTATTTGCAGCAATTTGTTTACCTAGCCATAAGCTTTCATGTGAGGATAAACAGTTGTATCTACACTTTTCCATTGCTGAGGCATTTAGAGAAATATATGAAAATTATGACATTGCAAATAAATGGTATATGAATAACACTTAATATCTCTTTAACTACACTCTGAGGTTAAGTTATTAGTGCTGTTTTGTTGCCCATCATGCAAACTTTAAGATGAAAATTTTCAACGGTTTGTATGTAACATTGTTTTGCAATTATTAATGTAAATATAACCAGGCAATAAAAGATGCTTCAAAGCATCACTAGGCTGACTCTAGAGGAATGCCTGGAGGTGTCACTAGAGATTAATGAGGGTATAAGATGCTAAAGGTCTTTATTCTGTAGTCCTGAGTTTGATTCCCTTAGTTTTCATTTGTTTACACTGTGATTCTGAGAAAGTCTCTTAAACAGACAGTGCTTGTATCTCCACTAAAAATGGGCCTAACCTCTTTAACAAATTATACTAATAATAAAAATAACAGCTTTGATCCCCTAAGATTTCATGACTGTACCCTTTGCTGCTCTCCATCCTCTATACTGCAGTTCTGAGGGCCATAATTATGAGTCCTGGAATTAGAAAAACCAAAGCAGAGAAAAGAAATGCAAACAGTGATTGCTGACGACCACTGTTCAAAATTATTTTATATATATATATATATATATATATATATATATATATATATATATATATATATATATCCATCCTCAACACCTTTTTCCCATTTTGCACATGGGATTGGGGTGTCACTTCAACATATATATACATACATGTATGTAAACACACACACACACACACACACACACACACACACACACACACACACACACACACTCACACACACACACTCACTTACTTATTGGAATATCATTGTGTACAGAAACACAGATGATTAATGCCAGTATGTCAAAAAAAAAAATCAACCTAAGGTAAGGTGTAGGGTTGGAGTTAGAGGCAGGGTTAGGCTTAGCACACATTAGTCAAAATGGGCTTTGGCCCTTTTACCCATTTTGTCATACAGTCTGACAGGTGTCTGATAATGCCATACTGCCTGCAGTTGGGAATATCCCGTTTGTTTTTGCTTATTGTCAGCAGAGTGCCTATTCTCTAGTTACCTAAAATATATATCTTTCTCCATACTACAGTGTGCACCTTTAAGAAGCCAGTTTCCCCTGAAGCCCCTAGCCACTTGAGCATATCTGCAGTGATTTCATAGGTTCATAGGTTGGTACTAGGCTATCAGCCCTAGGGTCTATACAAGCCTAGCCATAACAATTCCCTGGCTATTTCTTCCCACACTATTTACTTCCCTGGACCCCTGTCTAGCAGGGCTACTGACGTGATCTCCGGGGTGAATTTCCTTTCACCCATCCAATCGTCTAAGGATACCATCGTTTCATCTAAGGATACCATTTTTCCTGACTTCATCTTCCTTACTTCACTCTATACTACTAGTGTTGGTTCTCCTTTCTCCTGTCCCTTTCTTTGTAGACTGCGCATATACAGCAGCACAGCTTCTGTACTGTTTTCTTTATTCAGAAGCCTCTTGAAGTATTATTTTAATTCGCACTTGGTGTCCTCAAGACTGGTGAGTTGATTATTGTTATTATTTCCTTTAAACTGTTTCTGAACACTATATTTTTTATCTTTCTGCTGTTGCCTTAGAGATTGATAGAGCTTCTTTGTACTATCAGCTGAGTCACTTTCCAGAGGCTTGTAGAATTTCTTGGATGCCTTCGTCTTTGCATTGCAATTACTCTGTTAGTCTCTTTGTTAACCAGTCTGTATTTCCTTTTTACCTGATCCAGCTTTTCAATGTCCCACTTCTTGCACTCCTTTTTTCTTTTCATAGATTCTTGGACTTCTGCATTCCACCCACGGCTTTCCTTATGTACCTTATTTCCATACCTGGCTCATCTAACTATCTCTTCTATTGTCTTCACACATGATGTTTTGAAGTTTTCTTTAACCTAGTATCACACCCATACTGCCTTAGAGCTACTTCCTTTCCATCTGTACTTGCCCTCCCTTCTCCATCACCTAACCTCTTTGCAAATATGCTTCTGTACACTGTTTAATCTAATTTGCCTCATTTCTTTGCAGGCATTTACTCAGAAAATGAACAAACAAATAAATAAATAAATGCATAAGTCTTTTTTCACTCTACCTATTCCATCTGCTCCTGAGGTGCTAGAGATCTAAGTATTTTCTAGAATTAGGGTGCTTTGGCTCCAGCCAATTTCCAGGTTTTCAGCCAAGTCTCTCTTTGCTTTAGAACCTTCTCTGATTATTGCTTGTAGCTGAATGTGGCCACCAGTAGTTTATGCTGGTGGTTGACTGTTTCACTAAAGTTGAATTTTAATCTCTGATTTCACCACACTGCCATTTCCTTACTAGGAAGAAGACTATCTGAGTTGCATGTGGATCATAATTGTAGTTGATCTTGTGACTGTATCACGTGGTGAACTATGGGTTGACAATCCTTAAGTTGTTTGCCAGATGCAAGTCTAGAATGGCCCCACTTTTACTATTCTCACTGCCTCAGCCATATGGAACCAGGCAATCTTTATATAAAGCCCTGTGACAGTCCCTACTCCAGGCTAGTAATCAAGGAGCCTCAGTCCTCACCACTGACATCGGTGAGGGACGGCCGCTAGGAACAAAAATGGATATACACACTATTTTCAGATGCAGCTCTCTGCTCTAAGCACAATTTCCCTTAAGAGCACACAAGGAGCACACTCCAGACCTAGGGCTGGACTCTCTTTCTCTCTCCAGGCACCAAACAAGACCCCACACTGACCACTTTGGACACTATGTCCCTGTTCCAAGTAGCTGACACACACTCTTGGATATTTGATTTACACACACACACACACACACACACACACACACACACACACGCACACACACATCTGGGAAAGGCTGATACAGATTTACCAGATGTCCCCTGTGCCCAGACTATACGTTAGTTATGCTGCCACCAGTCAGCTACTCTAAGCTCTTAAAAGGGTACCCAATTATACTGAGTAAAATTAATACTAATACAAATGGTAGAGTTTGACCAATGCAGCAAGGCTTTCAGGTGAGGCCACAGTGTCACTAAAATAAGCATGAGTACTCTTGAGATGTTAAAGGTATTCTTTAAAAGACCAGCCACAATGAATGGTATAGAAATATTTAATAATAAATAATAAAATAGATAACATGAGAATACTGAATATCTAGTTACAATAAACACCAGAGTTTCAAGGGTCTATATTATATCCTCGAACGCTTAAAAAAGCGAACACTGATTGATCGAACTTATTTTCGTGAAACTGCAAAATATCGAAGCAGCAGAAACTCAATTTTTTTCCTAGGGAAAGAATTTGGTTGTCCGTTTCTGTTGCTTCGGTATTTTCAGTGTTATGGTGGAAAGTTACCGGTCGGATTCAGGTAAGTGTGCGATTGTGTGGATGTGAGTGTTAGGGTGATTTAGGTGAGTTAGGGTTAGGGCTCGGGTTAGGTGTGTGTGCGATTGAGTGGACATGAGGGTTAGGGCAGATTTAAGTGAGTTAGGGTTAGGGAGCGGGTGAGGTGAGTGTGCGATAGTGATGGACCTTAGGGTTAGGGTTTGGGTTAAGGTAAGTGGGTAGTTAGTGGTGAGTGCATAGTTTAGTGTAGGGTTAGGTATCAGATTTTAGGTGTATGTGTGTGGATTTCTGTTTGTTTGGTGTGCTTGTGTTGTGTGTATGTGTTTTGGATCAGCAATTTTTTTCCCTGGGAAAAAAATCGCTAATCTGACAGTTCGAGATTGTAAGCTTTCACTTAAATTAGGTCGACCAATCAGCGTTCGCTTTTTTAAGCGTTCAATGGTATAATATAGACCCAGTTTCAATAACAGGAGATATAAAAATAACACAGTTGGATAGATTCACACAGATGCAGAAAAACAATACTTAATTAATTTTACTGTATTTTCCTGACTGACTAAAGAATTACTGTTAATTTACTTACTACAACAAAGCAAGATGATGAGTGTTGAGTTGTTTAATACAGCAAGGCAAGATGAGGTGTGAGGTTGTGTGAGATATCTGTGAGACATCTTTCCTGTCAAGTTCTGAAAAACAAAATGCTAATATGAGATTTCCTGGAATATCTCTCACTAATATCTAAATAAAATCATTTTGATGCTGGTTATAGAATGACATCACATCTGGTCACCTGACTCTGATACAATACACACTCAGAGCTTTTCTATGATCTGTTGTAGCATCTGAAAGTTATAAAACAATTTCAAACCCTTCCACCATTTCAGGGTAGCAATTAGTTCACTCCTAAGGACAATACAGTAAGATTCCTAGTCCTGGTTTTCCCAGACATGTTTGTCTCTGGCAGCAGTCAGACCTGAAAGATAAAATCTTTATGGCCTAAACCAACCCATTTTTCAAAATTAGCTGGACTGAGATTAACCTCTTCTCCTCCAGAATTCTCTGTTAAAACATATGCATTTAATCAGTTATAATAATACTTTCTGACTTACATGTATATCTCTATTCTGTTCAGCAAGACTCACTGTTGATGCATTTTTAACACAAGCAAGTTTACAAATACATTTTTAACACAAGCATCTGTACAAATCAGTGTGATAGTCAAATAACATAAATTTTTTTTCCAAAACTCCAGCTAGCTATTCTGGAATAAGTTGCTTATGCACTGCCCTACTCTCCCTGACACAGATGGCACTACCTCATATCATCACAAGCCTGACTGATTTTTTCCTGCTTAAACATGTATATCCTGAAATTGCCTAAATGCCCTCTTTTCCACACAATTGCAGCCCTGATGTGTAACATAGGTTGAGATCATGACGACTACCTTATTATTACATTGGAATCTTATAACCATGAGTCTGTCACTGATTCTGATGATATACCTCATGTCTTCAGAAGACTATGTCTCATCACAGTTCCCACACCATTTCTAGTCTGTCTTCCCTCTGAGCAGTTAATAGACTTTGGATTCCAGGGCGAGATATTTTACTGCACTGTCCTTCGACCATATCTTCTAGATATAGAAAATATCCAGTCACCCCCTTACCATCATGTCATCAACTTCCAAACTGTATATGGTCATGGAATATATATTCAGTGTAGCAATTATTGATTTTATTTCTGGGGGGTTGAATATTGTATGGTTTATTTCTGGTCGGCTGAATGTTGTATGTCTGGTTTTCATTCAACAAGGCTATCCTAGGTAAATCAGTCTGGGCAACTATAAACTGGCCAGCCAGTAGGTTACTGATCCAAGGATGCTGGACTTTATTACAGGCACACATTGACCAATAGGGGCACATAGACCCCTCCCACAAATAGCATGGGTCCCTCACTTAGGTTGGAGTGGGTTGGGTCTTCAACCCACTTAGCACTGGAAAATATCATTGCCCCTTTTTGGTGACATTAGCTTAACTTGGTCATATAGAATCTAAGAAAAATATGACATGATCATGGTTCACATAGGTGGCAACAATCTGAGGGGATCACCACTCAGTGATATGTGGAAAAGATACAGTAGGATTATCAAATATTCTAAGTGTGAAAGAAAAAACACACATTAGTCAAAGCTGTAGTTAGCTGATTTGACACCCGGTGGCACTTCTCAGTCTGGCACTCCTCAAGTGTAAATTGTGTTGAGGAGTGAAAAAAAAAAGCTCTTGACTTGCTAATACATGAAGTATTTAGGCAAGATATTCAGTCCTCACTGCAATATCAGTGTTGGAATTAATTTCCCTACTGGCATTCAGGAATGACTATACAGAAATAAATGTCAGTGCTGCACTTTCACTACTTTCTGAAAGACATTTGCCAGTCATAACCCCTAACACCTTGTACCTGGAATAGCTTTCACCTTATCCCCACCCTAGCTATACTTCTGTGTTTAGTGAACTTCTGCTTATCCTCAGCTGATACCACAGTTTAGAACTAAACTCTAGGCCTTCCAGTTTATGGCTAAGGAGCTGATGCCATAAACAGAAGATCTGGTGTCAATCTAGGGTGAGTTGCTTCACCAGCCTGCATGCTTTGCAGTAAATAGTTTACACCCGTCAACTCAGCAGCAGGGGATTAGGCAGAAACTGAATAGGAAGCTTTTGGCCTCGTGGTTTATTTTTTTAAGACTTACATAAACTACATACAACAAATGTGACAAAAAGGATACGTCAAGGACCTAGGTCAAGTCACCTTTACTAAGGGTAAGACTTTCAGCAAAATAGTAGTTAATGTTGATGTTTTTATTTGTACTGGTCATATAACTAACTGTACCATAACTGAAATAAATGGATTCAGGCTTACAGGTTGTGGGACACTTCCCTGGGGGGATAATTTGTTGGGGACACATGGCTGAATTGAAATTCAGTGGCAGAGACACATGGCTGCTACAAATTCACTATGGGCGCAGCTGGAATTTAGTTTATTTATCTATTCGTGTTTTTTGACTAGCGTAGAGCTGAGATCTTTATGGACCTTTTACAGATTCAGCCTGGGAGAGCTGTCTGGTTAAGCGACTTGCTCTGAGTCACACAGTTAGGCAATGGAGGTTGAGGGAACTGAACCCTGGACCACTGGACCACAGCAGACAGCTCATTAACAGCTTCTTAATCATCTGTACCAACTGCCAAATATAGTCAAGTAGGAATAACCAGATGTAGTGAGGGGCATCTGATTTGGATCTTTCATAGATGAACAATCAGGTTGATGCCAGGCACTGGCACCTGAAGGTGTTATTAGGATGGACTACTTTATATTTCCCTGAACTTCTTACCATACTAAGGCAAGAATAACATTTGAAGGATGCCCACAGAGAATCCCTGCTCAGAGAAATGTCTGTTACTCCCCGCAGGAGAGCCATTGTGTTTAGGGAATGTCACCTAAAATACACACTAGAACATAAGCATAACTAGTGCAGTGTATAAGATTTCTCCTGTGCTTTTTCAGATTTCCATAAGTTTTAATTACACAAGAATATACTTGCACATCAAGCACAGCATCCATTGCTTCACCTGACACATTAAGGCTTTGCCTGTTGGATACTACATTTGATGTGCAATTTACTGGGGTAGTCTGCCATAGTGCCTGCTGTCCCTTGGGTCTCCACTGACCATGGACTTGTTCCTTCTCTGCACGTTGTTATTCCAGATGTGGGTATGGCACTGTATGCTTCTGTTTGCCCACAGTTAATTTACAGCAGCCATGGGTCATTGCAGCTGCACTGCAGTTCAGTCATGTGCCCCCAACCAGTTGTTCCCACAGGGAAATGTCCCACAACCTGTAAGCTTGAATCTGGTTTAAAGACATTAAGTTAGCACCAGATTTGCTAGGCTTCACCTCCTTTTGTAGCAGCATACATAATTAAACTGGTGCCTCACTGTTTGCTGAATGCTGCTTAAAAGGAAAAGTAAGATTAAAGCAATCCAAGAAATGGAACTTGTATATGAAGTTAAAGGTGATAAATCAGAATTTAACATTGATGGATGTTATAGAACTCCCTTCCATGACTGCCACAAGGTACTGAATCTGCCTTCGTAGTCCTCAACAACCAAAAATACCAAGTAGTATCATTCTCATGGGTCAACAATTACCCAAACACAGACTGGAGCAATTACCATATTAACAAAAAACACTTAAAAATATTATTGGCTTTCATTAATTAAAATAGCTTAGAACAACTTTGTGACTGCCTATCCAGGGGTAACAGCACAGACTGGTATTATTACAGAAGATTTTTCTTCTAATTGTTCTCCACATTTCTGTAATCTTTACTCAGCACTGACTGTGATACTGTCATATTTAATATAAGAACTGGTACCCATAGATTGTGAAATATCTCTCCCTTTCTTGACTGTGATAAAGGTAACTATACCAATATTTTCAGAGGATATCAAACCTATTTAAAATGAATCAGAATTAGCAGAACTTCATTATTCAGTTGAAAAATGCACCTTGCATAGAGGGTTTCCTTCCCCTTACTTCAGTATACTAACTCCACAGTCACACAACTGTAGAGTAAGGGCAAAGACCTCCTGCAATGGAAGTCCATTGCACTCTAGTGGTAACAAATTGCAATCTGAAATCATTTAAAATAGAAGTGGAACAGCAGTTCAACAAATCAAGAAGCATTGCAACTAAACCGTCACATAAATCAAATGACAGTTTCTAACAAACCAAGCAACCAATGTCACTTTAGAAACAGGAAGACTGTGCATACAATCAGTTATTGAGCACTTACATTCTTTATTTATCAGAACCTCTTCGGAACAAAGAGGACTTCAACTAACTTCCTTTTGAAAGGTTAGAAATTGTCACATGATGTGGCTTAACCAGTCAGTTATTGACTAATGTGTACAGATGAATATCAGAATAGACATTAGGAAAAATATATGCATATTCAAAGGATTAAAACTGAAATAATTTAAGGAAATATTTGATGTTAATAATACCATTGAGGTCAGGTGGTTTATCAGTACTTAAACTTAATTGCCACTTCTTTACACTCTAACATGGTTTTCAAACTACTACCATGGTGAATATTGCCAAGCTGATCTAAGAAAAAAAATGAAACCTCTTAAAAGAAACACAATTAGTGACATACTTTGCCAAAGCATTGTTAATATCGTTTTTGTGCCACCTATTCACTAAACCTAAAAAAGAGCACCACTCATTCAAATTATGATTTGATTTAATAAATAATACACAAATTGGACTGATATAAAAGGACATTGACAACCTCAAAACACTTGACCCCACACAGTTTGGTTTTGTCAAAGGGAGATCATGCCTGTTAAACTTGGTCGACTTCTTCAAAACAGTCACCAAAGCCATGGACGAGGGGTAGACAGTGCACTCCATCTACCTTGACCTAGCCAAAGCCTTTGGCACTATTCCCCACTTGGGCATAATAGATAAACTCTCTCAGTTAGGCATCAGCCCATATGCTACCAGATGGGTAGCTAACTGGCTCACTGATAGAACCAACTCAGTCAAAACAGGTAGCCACCTCTAGTAGTAGATCTGTAATAAGTGGTGTACCCCAAGTATCTTGTCTTGGGGCCTCTGCTGTTTGGGATATACTTTTCTGAGGTGCAAGTCAAAACCAGTGGTCTGTGGCTGACCAGGTTTGCAGATGATTGCAAGCTGGACACTGTCTTAAATTTCCCTAGTGATGTGAACATTCTCCAATAGGGCCTTACCGAAACTAATGACTGGTACCAGAAGTATGGCCTCAAACTGAATGCCAAGAAATGAGTCATTATCCCCTTTAGGGAAAATAGTTTCCCCATTAATTATCACATTAATAACACTGTACTAAGCATGCAATCAGTCATGAGGGACTTGGTCACCCAAGTTGATAGCAACTTGACTTTTGACCACCACGTTGCCTCCATTGTATGGAAGGCTTTTTACATGGCCCACCTCATAAGTAAGGGTATTTTATACAGGAACAAGGAGGTCATAACATCCCTGTACTCCTTCCTTATCAGACCCATTATCAAGTACAATACCCCCTTCGGCATGTACCTTGCCAAGCACACGCAGCAGCTGGAGAGACCACAGAGGTTCATGACCAGGAAAATCCAGGGTCTCAAACACGTATCCTACACAGATAGGCTAAAAGCCCTGTCCCTCTACTCAGTCTCATGTAGACTGCTCAGAAGTAAGCTGTGTCTGGCATACAAGGCAATCTCAGACCCAGCCTTGATGGAGTTGCTGCATAATCCATAAGTCAAACTCCACTCACGCAACCTGCACGTAAGGCCTCAACCTGGTTTGTGACATTAATAGAACTTGTTAGCAGGATAGATTTGTGTCCCAAAAACTCACCCATCTGTGGAACAGACTCACTGTCCATGTTTAGGAGAGTACCTGACTAGCCCTCTTTAACAGGAACTTAGATGACTGGATGGAAAACAGAAAATGCACCACTTGGGATCCCACCTGTGTCCTGGCTGGATAGGGGAAACAAGTGCTGACTTCATGAAAACATGGGTGAAGTTGTTGGCTAGGCTTAAAAGGGCCTCCAAACCAATAGCCTAGTATCATCCTATGACCCTATGAACCTATAAAATCTTTTAATAAAACAGCTGTTGATAAAATTATATGCTTCCAATAAACACACTCCTTAACTAACATGAATACTATAAAAGGCAGTTCTATTACACTACAGGAAGCTTGAAATAATTTTGATGACTAGTATTGAATGTTACATCTGAAAAGGTTCCCTTACATGTCATTGGGTTGAAAACTGGCAAAGATTCAACCAGATGAAAACAACCAGTTCAACCTTTTACTAGATGAAACTTTCTACAAAACGTATGTTTTTTTGTTGGGGCAATGACCCTCAATGTGGAAGCAAGCCCCTATTAAACCAAAATTATGTATACTCACTCCACTGCCATACCAATAAGATGTAAAGTGAAAAGACCACATACAATGCTATCACTGCTGCTCCACAACTAGAAATCTCACTGGTAGTGATGCCCTATGACGAACAGTGATTAAGTAATACAAAATTGGGGGGGCGTGGCCAAGATGCCAGTCTGATAGCAACAGAAATCCATAGCTCTGCTTATATTTTAACATCCTGACAATATAAATGTATAAATATATACTTTAATTTTTGGAAAAATCTAACTAAAAGTATACTAAAAGTTAGATTAACATAGGCTCTATTATTTTCTAAAAATTGATACATAGTCAAGAGAATTTTTTAATTATTCCTGTCAAGTTTTCTACTAGAGATGTCAAGATGAGTAACTCAAAGAACTCACACCAGGAGAGTGCAGTGAAGAAAGAACTACATCTTATAACAACAAACATCCAAGAACTGTCACTAAAAACATGAGCAACGTGAAGAACCCACACCAGGAGAGTGCAGTGAAGAAAGAACTACATCTTATAATAACAAGCATCCAAGAACAGTCACTAAAAACATGAGCAACTCGAAGAACCCACACCAGGAGAGTGCAGTGAAGAAAGAACTACATCTTATAATAACAAACATCCAAGAACTGTCACTAAAGCATGAGCAACGTGAAGAACCCACACCAGGAGAGTGCAGTGAAGAAAGAACTACATCTTATAATAACAAACATCCAAGAACTGTCACTAAAAACATGAGCAACGTGAAGAACCCACACCAGGAGAGTGCAGTGAAGAAAGAACTACATCTTATAATAACAAGCATCCAAGAACAGTCACTAAAAACATGAGCAACTCGAAGAACCCACACCAGGAGAGTGCAGTGAAGAAAGAACTACATCTTATAATAACAAACATCCAAGAACTGTCACTAAAAACATGAGCAACGTGAAGAACCCACACCAGGAGAGTGCAGTGAAGAAAGAACTACATCTTATAATAACAAACATCCAAGAACTGTCACTAAAAACATGAGCAACGTGAAGAACCCACACCAGGAGAGTGCAGTGAAGAAAGAACTACATCTTATAATAACAAACATCCAAGAACTGTCACTAAAAACATGAGCAACGTGAAGAACCCACACCAGGAGAGTGCAGTGAAGAAAGAACTACATCTTATAATAACAAACATCCAAGAACTGTCACTAAAAACATGAGCAACGTGAAGAACCCACACCAGGAGAGTGCAGTGAAGAAAGAACTACATCTTATAATAACAAACATCCAAGAACTGTCACTAAAAACATGAGCAACTCGAAGAACCCACACCAGGAGAGTGCAGTGAAGAAAGAACTACATCTTATAATAACAAACATCCAAGGACTGTCACTGAAATGGACAAATTCCAAAACAAAATGGATGTTATCAAACAAGAATGCAGTAAACAACTGGAACTTCTAAATGGAATAGCAAAAAAACAATATGAACAAATTCTTGCCTTAGAGGAAACAGTAACTGACCTAAATACTAGAGTGACAGAAAATGAGCATCACAATGAATTTCTTCTGAAACAAAACACCAAGCTGATTGAGATACTGAAAGACCTTGAAAGTAGATCAAGGAGGAATAACATAAGAATAAATGGAATTCAAAAGAAAGAAGAAGGTCCTAGCATGATTCAATTCCTCAATAAGTGGTTTTCATCAGCACTAAACATGCCTGAATTACTCTCTTTTGGAATTGAGAAGGCTCATCGGTCCCTGGCAAATCCAGTTTCATCTCTGAGTTCATCTAACCCCATGTCTATAATAGTTTGTTCGATTTCTTTCCTCACAAGACAAGGACTTAGTGTTGAAATCAGCTTGGACTAATTTCCCTATCAAGATGGGTGAAAAAGTTATTTGTTTTGACAATGACTACAACTCTACAGTCATATCCAGAAGAAAGGAGTGTATTCCTCTAATTAAGTCCTTGAAAAAAGCCAATATTAAAACTCAAATTCTTTTTCCTGCAAGAATAAAAATCACCTTGCCAGAAGGAGTGAAAATCTTTGATTCCCTACAAGAAGCAGTAGAATTTATCCAAAAGAGGAAAATACTGTCAGACATAGAAGAAATGGAATGGTCATCCCAGAGTTTGAAGAGACATGCAACAAAAATGGATGGTCTGTGAAGGAAGGAGCAACCAAAACTAAGAAACTAAAGGACAAATGAATAATGCCCTTCTAATTTTAAATGCTTTGTTTTATGAATCATGATATATTTGATTCTGGAAAGTTTCTATGCTGTAAGATAATGTGACTCATTTTTATTATTAACTTTCTCTTTTCCTTTCTATAGCTACTTTTTATAATTACATATAGTACTAAGCATTTAAATAACATTCTCTCTCTCTCTCTCTTCTTTCTTCCTATTCTTTTTTGTTACTAATGTTCATTTTCTCTCTTTTCCCCATTATAAGTATTTTACATACTTTTCCCCTTTTAAATAACTACAAATTATGTATGTCTTCTAATTCTTCAGTAACAGTATAATTTGGCTTAATAACAAAGTGCATTTTTTCTAGTGGGTCAGTGGTGGCGTAACAAGGTGTTTCTGATTAATGTTTCTAACTAGATGTTTTAGACTCTTTGTTTAGATACATCTAAACATTAATACAGTACATTAATGGTGTTTTGTAGATAGCTATATATATATATATAGATATATATATATATATATATATATATATATATATATATAAACTAGGTTCTTTTTCTTTTCTGTCTCTCTGGCCTGGTTATCTGGTGGGTAAATGATTGAAATGTAATAGTATGATTTCTGATTTAAGGCAGCTGTTGTTACTTCTAAATAGCTGTTTTTATATGAAAGGGTTACTTTTTTTCATGATGTTGATGTTTTGTAAGGAAACTGGTGGTCTTTGTGACTGTTCTCATATTGGAGATTCATGACATGCACTGACAAGGCAGCTTGAGTGTTTTTTTTTTTCTTTCTGTAAACTCTAAAAGCTTCAAGATCTGAATTTTCCACCAAAAATGCTTTTTTCTTCACTAGAGACAACTCTTGTTGTGCATGAGACTATTTAGATACTTTTTAACACGTTTATGATGCTGCAGCTTGAGGAAACAACAGTGATGACATCATTTGACCTTTTGAACTTGTTAAATGGTTGTACTTAGAATTCTTTTCTATTGAAATTCTGTTATCCTTCACTAGATACTTTAAATGGTATATAATTAGTTCTGATAACACTGTTTAACTCCTTTGAAAATGCATATGTTCTCTTATAGATGCATACATTCTGCATATTCAATGGCACTGTAAAATGACATTAAGTAAACTAGGAGTTGCATTAGAAAACTAATTATGCATATTAACATCAGACATGCTATATAACTAAACCTTTAGTCACTAAACAGAGGGTTGTGAGGGCTCCTTTTTTTTTCTCTCTCCCCACTTCCTGATGAAAGACATCAACATAGATATTGTTAATACATATGCGTAATATGTGTATAACTGCAAAATATAATAGTTATGTTGAATGTGGAGCTTTTCTCCCCAGGCCTCTACTGAAAATGGACATGTATCAAGTTGGACTAGCCCGGTCAACAAATGTAAAATAAATAAATAAAATGTTGTAATAAGTGTTTTATATATATATATATATATATATATATATTCAACAGATCCTTACATGAAAAATGTTAGATAGATGACTGACAAAATGGTGAATTATCTGATGGTTCTTGAAAAGTCTTGGAAATAATGACAATTTTCTTAACCTTCAGCTTCTAATGTTTATACATACTTTGATCTGATGTGTATTTCTGGCATATCTACATATTAGAGGTGCTATTATCATATATGACATATTCATATAGCTTCAGATATATTGGACACTCTCATTCTAATGTACATTTCATGGATTTAGATTTCTTTAGTTGCTTTCATAATGCTTTCCTTTTTTGTTTTTATACTATATTCTAAGCAAAGGTGGATAATTTGTGTTGTTTGGTATAGGAGACCTGGTGGATGGATGGTTTAGTTAAGTTTTTAACCAAACCAGAAACTTTATGTTTTATATATGAGTTTGTAAATAGTTTTGGGTTTTTGAAAGTAGTGCTTAATATACATTATGTATCCATGCCTACCTATGGCCAGCTTTATCCGGATCTATTGAAGAAGTGGCAGGACTTAAACTTAGAACTTGGTAACAAATATATTAATCTGCTACTTGAGTATTTTGAACCGCTAGAGACTACTTTGCAGAGAGAAATTGATACGCTGTATCAGACCATAACAGAGCGGTTCCGTTCTGAAGTGTTCATTAGGAAATTGAATAGTATATCGACACAAATTCATCTATATAGTGACAAACTAAAAAGTATTAAACAACGGAAATTAACCAGGGATCTTCAGGATTTTAAAATGGGGAATGTGTTTGTATGGCCGAGAACTGTTGAAAACAATACAGTGCGAACTGATCGCAACACTCGTCCACAGACAAGAGAACCGGAAATTGGCGACGAGAGTAATTCAAATTTGGCGCCCTCAGTTGCGGCTGTAACTACCACAGGGGAGTCGACTAGTTCTAGAGCTGCACACTCTATTGAATCAATGGAAATTCAAACACCTCCACCGAATAAGCTAGCGCTACATCTTACTGATGACTCCATTAGAACAGGAGCAATTAGACGACCTACTACAGCATCTAACAAACCGATGGATGCTCCTTTTCCAATCAGACTGAACAAGAAAGTCAGAGGGAGATCTACGAGTCGGGGACCGAGAAAATGGAAATACTCAACAGACAGGTACGAGCAACAAAAGAAAAGTTGGAATTGACTTTTTTGGTATTCAACCATTCTAAGTATGATCTATCTGTATCTGACTTATCACTTCTCAACAGGGGTCTGAATTTTGTTCCCTCGCAGCCTAGTACATTATCTGAAACATTGATAGATCTGAGACTATTTGCGAGGAAAGTAGCCATTAAACTGTTTTTTAAGAATAAGAATGGTGACAGCACTAATGTTATCACAAATGACTTTAAGCGAAGAAGTACCTTTTCTCCACAGTTACCACCTATGGTGGAATGTTTTGTTAAATCATGTGAAAAGGATTTATATGTGTTCTATTCCAGGAAGCATGTTAATAATAGATTTTTTAACTTAAGTAGAGCTGAATATGATTCATTGAATAATTTACGAAGGAATACTGACATTTTAATAACATCTGCTGATAAAGGGGGAGGTGTTGTTGTATTAGATAAAGCTGAATATATTGCAATTGTAGAAACAACCTTAACACATGACAGCACTTACAAGGAACTAACATCTGAAGGTGTCATGAGTATAATAAATAGTGTTAGTGACAGTCTATATGATCTACTCATGTGCCGACAGATCAGTCGAGAAATGTATGACTTTTTATATATTAATGAACCACTCATACCAGTCCTAAAGGGCCTACCCAAAATACACAAAGAGATTGAGCCATTACCCATGAGACCTATTGTGTCAGGTAGACAATGGGTGACCTATAACATTTCTATATTTTTGGAAAAAATGTTAAGACCCCTGGTTAATAATATCAGCACCATCCTAAGGGACACACAACAGTTATTGAATGATCTAGAAACTATTCAACTTTTGAGGACAGATGCTAGTAAACTTCTTTTAGTTACTTTAGATGTCCGCAATCTATTCACATGTATCCCAAATGAATATGGCTTGCAGGCCATTAGAGAATTAATGGTTCAAAACAGTAATTTTTCAGGCGACAGACAGATCTTGATTAATCAACTCCTAGATATGGTATTGTATTGCAACATATTTCTGTTCAACAATAAATATTATTTACAGACATGGGGTGTCGCTATGGGCACCCCATGTGCGAATTCTTACGCCAATTTAGTCCTATATTATTGGGAGCAGAAGCACTTATTTAACAGCTTATGGATGGATAAAATACGGTTGTACAGAAGGTTTGTGGATGATGTGATACTAATATGGGATGGTACCACAGAAGAATTGAAGAGATTTGTGGAGTATTTAGAGGAAACCACAGCATTCCTTAAATTTACATATGAATATTCTAGTGGAAATATTGACTTCTTAGACTTGACTCTGTATTTCAATAGAGATGGGAAATTGACTTCAAAATTGTTTAGGAAAAGATGTTGGAGAAATACAATGTTGGATTACAACAGTATGCACCCCAGACATGTGTTCTCTGGGGTAGTAAGGGGTCAATTTTCGAGGATCACTAGAATATGTAAGGATCTCACCACCCTACAAAAAGAAGCTGACATCATGGAATCACTTTTTTTGGAGAGAGGTTACAACCCAACATTAGTTAAGGAGATAAGACATGACATAGTGCCCCCTACATTAGGACAAGATTTAATGAAATTTAATATGGGAGTTGATAAAGGGAATAGAATGTGTCTGGCCAAAAACTATAAACGAAGTTATAATACACATGAAATTAATGACAAAAAAGTCACTTTCACGTTGAAATACACCAATGACAATGGTGAGATCAGAAGAATTATAACCAAACACTGGAATATACTCACGACCATAGATGATATAAGGACACTTGTAGGTGATAAACCCACCTTTTTATTTCGGACTTGTGATAATTTAAAAGAGATTTTTTCTAAGAATTTGCATAATAATTTTAGAGCAATAGAAAATGAAGATGAGATATGTGGCACCTTTCCCTGCATGAGATGCAATATGTGTAAATATATCACGACTACACAACATTACAAACACCCAGAAGGATATTTTGAGTTCAGGCCTAAAATATACACTGATTGTAATACTATGAACCTGATATATATGGCCAATTGTATATTTTGTCAGGCATTCTACATTGGGCTTACCAAAAGGAAATTGAAAGAACGTATATACAATCATGTTTATGACATTCGTAAATGTAATGAACTAAATGCGTTGGCTAAACACATTAATCTGAACCCAACACATGAATTTAGGTTCAGAATTTTACAAGTACTGAAGACCAGCCCCAGAATGGGCGACAACAATAATCGTCTAGCAAAACTAGAGCTAGAATGGATCTTTAGATCTGGTGCTCATAAAGAACCTGGTATTAATAATTATGTCTCTCTGAAACCATTTTTAGAGCAAAGGTGAGTTTTTGTACCATCTGACTATTACTACATTTCTTATAGAACCACTAGGCATTAAGAGAGGTGGGTTATTTGTGGAGTTTGGTGAACTTATATCCATTAGACCTGGGCATTTCTTGAACATAGAGGAACAAGTTTTATATGATGCACTTAATCCCTACTCATGTTTTTAGTTTATATGATGCACTTAATCCCTACTCATGTTTTTAGTTAGACTCTTGTTCTTATCTCATTGAATATTCATAGATTTTTTATTGTATTAGGACAAAGTAGAGAGTTTTTTAACAACTGATTCACTAGGGAGCCATTCATCCATCCAGTTATTTTTGTATTGAATTCATATATAGGGCTCAATTAGTTTTTTGTTTAAATGGTGATTTGTCATATTTTTATATATACATTAATACAGTTGCTAAGAACATTGTCCAGTATATATTGGAAATACTATAAAGGACACTACTAATCATATTAGCTAATAAATTCATTTTAAATAAGCATAGGAATTGCTATCCTAAGCTATGATTAATTGATTGGCCTGATTATTATATTCAATTGTAGATATTCAATATTTAATATTTAATATTTAATGCACAGTGTTTAATACTTAATATTGGATATTTGTTATTTACTATTCAACAATTGATTGCATACAAAGTGTATGAATGATTAATTAATTGATTTTTAGCTACTATTGATCATTAATTCTTAACTTCATGCTTTTGAACTTTGAATATATGAGAATACGGACATTAATAATTTGTCCGATTCACTATACTTATTTGTTTATTTATTTATTATTATATATTTGTTTATTAATTGGACATCCCATAATATATGGAATACATATCTTAAACCATTTTAAGCCCACGAAGTTACATATTTTAAAATGTGGAGCTTTTTAATAAGAGTTTTTCATTTTTATTTTTGGGAATTGGTTTAATCATTTTTGAATAAAAAAAGGATGTAAGTTATTTACAGATGTGATCTAGTTTTAGCTTGGAAGCTTTATAGTCTCTCAGGCTTATTTGATTCTATAACCTGAATGACTAATATAATACAATATAACACTTAGATATGTTTATGTGATGTTTGTTTCGTCTGATAACAGCCCTATGGTAAACAGGCTGCCACGCATTTAAGCTACACTGGTAACGGAGATGCTAGCGACCTGCAGATAGACTCTAAATGTGATTTTACTTAAAGTGTATGCCACAGGCAACTTATACAGCTATTCATTCGCAATTCTATATACGCTGTACATTTTTATGTCTCCGTTCAACAGACATATTAGTGACCTGCAGATAGGTTTTAAGTGTTACTTAAAGTGAATGTTACAGGCAATGTCTACAGCCATTTATTTGCATTTCTATGTAAGCTGTACATTCTTATGTTTCTGTTTAACAGATATATTTATCTGTTCATCAGTTTTAATAATGCACTTATATTGATGTTGTTCTGTCTATGTAGACCCACTGTGGTCAGTTTGGAAGACAAACTACTTTGGTATATGTGACTTTAAATTTCAAATCCTAATCAGTGATGAGAAGTTCTTAATTATTTAATTGGTTCTATCCGTATTGTTGAACTGAATAGTAGCTCGCTATATAAGGGATGAAGAAGTATGGTAAGAATTGATCTGATGAAGCGTGCATGAAGCACGCGAAAGCGCTTATCTTTTATCTGTATGGAATAAAGAAGATTTTTATCTACCTTTGGACTTCTCGTGGTGTATCCTGACAGTTATTTTTGTTCTGTTCTCTACATTATGTATCCATGATAAGTAAGTTTTCAGTAGATTTCAAGTCAACACGGAAGAAAGGTCTTTCAGTTAGTAATAACATACACATTATAGTCAATGGCTTATAAATGTTTATCATTAAATATAAATGGTTTGAACAATAATGTCAAAAGAGCTGGTTTGCTTAAATATATCAAAATGCATAAAGCCCAGATCATCTTTTTACAGGAAAGCCATATATTAAATAAAAAGATCTACAAAAATACTCATTCAATGGCTATACCATTCTGGCTGATTCATGTTTTAAGACTAACAGAAGGGGCACTCTTATTCTATAGAAAATACTTATACTATGCCAAGAATGCTAATTTATAATGAAAATTGTATAATATGTTAGAGCTTTTCTCCCTGGGCCTCCGCTGAAAAAAGGCTCTTCAGCTCAGTTGGACAATCCCGATCAACAAATGTAAAATAAAATAAAATAAATAAAATAATAAAAATAAATAAATTACAGATACAATTTCAGATAAAGATGGGATGCTAAGCATGGTTATTTTGGAAATCAATAGGAAGTATTTGATTAATACATACTGGATACCAGGACTGAGTATGTTGACAAATATCTAGAAATGATTACTTTAAATGCAAAAGGGGAAATTATAGCAACCAGTGATTTTAACAGTTCTATATCACATTATCGAAATTCCAAAATGTTGAACACCATAAGCTCGACCTTGGAATCTCAAAATGTGATATACTGGAACGCTCAGAACAGCAAAGTTTTTCCAAGGGAAAAAAATTTGCTGTTCCGAGAATACACACACACAGCACAAACACACCAAAATACATAATCCACACATGCAGACTTCACAGAACCCTACACTAAACCATACATACACTATTAGCTATCCACTTACCTTAATCCCTAAGTATCGCACTCTCACCTTACCCGCTCCCTATCCCTAAGGGCCCTAACTATCATACACTCACCTTACATCAGTCTGTTTGCACACTTACCTTAACCCTTGTCCGTCACTTTTGCACCATAGTCGAGGAAATAGCGAAGCCACAGAAACGGCCCACTGAATACTTTCCCTAGGAAAATATTCGGTGTTCTGCAGCTTCGCTATTTCAAGCGTTCGCTGAATTGGGGTTGATATTAAGTTTTAACACTTCAATGTTATAATATAGACCCGATTTTAACTGCCTAATATCAGGCAATGATACTTCTAAAAATGGTAAAATAAAACTAACATCTCAAGCCAAGAAGTTAAATGACTTTACAAGCCAGATGAACCTTAAAAATATACATGGTCTAAGAGAACATTATTCCTTATTATGTACTCACTATTCACATCAGTTTGGTACACAAACAAACATTGATAAGGTCTTTGTATCAAATAATATATACTCTAAAATAAGTGACATATCTATAATGACTTGTCCACTTTCGGACCATAATGCTATAAACTTTACATTAACTACACATAAAGATGATTTAAGATTTCTATAGAGAATTCCTGCTTAAATAACTAAGTTAAATTACTTTAGGGAATGGATAATGAAAGGAATATACATGTTTATGGAAACAAATGATAATGGTGAATTGACGGATACTATCCTATGAGACACTTTTAAAGTTTATATATATGGTAGAATAAAATCTTGGTACCTTAAAAAAGGAGAGAGTGGAACAAAGAACTTTTAGATTTACAAAAAAAAATAGACAAGATAAAAATGAATGCAAAACCAAATAACAAAGTAGCACATAATGAAATTACTAAATTAAATCAAAAATACTTAGAAGTTCTGAATCATACACTGATGAAGGCTTAGTGAATTTGAAGCCAAAACCGGTTTGTATTTTTGTATACTGATGTTTTGACTTAAGAGTATTAATATATACTTTCAAGGCATCCACTATCTGCTGGTCATTTTTTGGTTCATGTTGGTATTTTGGGACCTTGCAGACGCCTTACTTGCAGGAATCCATTTTGGACTGAATCATAAGGTAGCCATAAACCTGGAAAAACTGAAATTACAATCTTATGCTGTAAATTCCAAATGGTTTTGTTGTTGTGTCTTTCAGCTTTTCCTGCTTAGGGGTCACCACAGCGGAACTCCGGCCTGCTAATGATTGGCAGTAGATTTTTTTACATGCCGACTTGTCGGGCCTGAAGTACAATCTTCAATGAAGGAATGCCCATTCACGCATGTCGCCACACAGAAGATGCTCTAACTGAGAATCGAACAGAGCAACGTCTTACTGTGAGGCGACAACGCTACCTCAGCACCATACATAAAATAGTGATAAAATCCAAAAAAATAAACACTCAAAATCTTATTAATGAGATTAAATATAAAAGTGATGGTTCAGTCAAGAGTACATCTAACTTAATGGGCATATTAGAAGTGTTCAAAAACTACTATAAAGATATAAATAATAACAGAGCACTTTTTGCAATAAATACTTTTATTCAAGAAAATATAACTACTAAAGTGTCAATGCAACAAAATACCATATTAAATAAACAAATAATACTAACAGAAGTGAAAGAGAAAATAAAAAATGTAAAAGATAATAAAGCTCCAGGACTGGATAGAATAATTCCTGAACTATATAAGATTTTTCCTGAATATATAATAAAGAAAATGAGTGCCTTTACTATGGTTAAGCAAAAATGTATAGCACCCCCATTGTGTAAATACTCAATTATCTTCCCCATGTTAAAACAAGGTAAGGACCCCAAATCTTGTGGTTCATATAGGCCAATTACATTACTAAACACTGATAATAAAATTTTCATGACAATATTAGCTAATAGGATAAAGAAAATATTACCTAATCTAATACATAATGATCAGACAGGGTTCATTCTTCATAGAAAAGTGCAAGATAACATTATTAAATTAATATCATTAATAGTCATAGCATGCAAATACAAAAAACAACTAACTGTTATCAGTTCAGACATAGAAAAGGCTTTTAATTCTATTAGTTGGTGTTAACTACAAAGAATTCTGATTGGTTTTGAATTCTCCTCAGATTTTGTCAACTTATTAATGAAAATTTATAGTGAGGCACAAGCATATGTGAAAATTGGATCATGTCTATCCTCACCACTAGAGATCTTCAAGGGAACTATACAAGGTTGCCCTTTGTCACCATTATAGTTTGCTCTTTCAGTGGAACCTTTTGCTATATATATCAGAAACAAGCAGAATATAAAAGGCTTTCAAATTAATAAGGGCTATTGTCCTAAGATATAATTATTTGCTGATGATATGTTGTTAACGAGTGATATTGATGGTTCTTTGCATGATGTTATAAATACCTTAAGCAAGTTTGAAAGAATTTCAGGGCTTAAATTTAATCATAATAAGTCCAAAACATTACTAATTAACAAAAAGATCAACAGAAACCTAAGAGAGAATAGCATGTTTAATTGGGAGAATGATATATTAGCATATTTGGGTATCACTATAAAGAGTACATGGAAAGAGTCTGTTAAACTAAACTACAATAAGTTAATAACCACCATTAGTGAACTAATCAAAAGATGGAATAAAATGTTCTTCACAATGGAAGATAGGCTCTCTTTATTTAAAATAATAATTTTACCTAAGATTTTATTTTATATACAGTCGTTGATACTACCCCCTCCCAACAACTTATTTAAAAAATTAGATTCCCTGCTACTTAAAATTTTATGGTTTCCCTTAAAACCTAGAATTGCATATAAATGGCACATTAGAGCTTGGAACAGTAATGGGATAGCATTCCCTAGCTTAAATCTTTATTCCAAATCACACCTACCTATACATCTGGCTGGAAAATAATACATGAGATTCATATAACTGATGTCAGAACTATAGAAAATCAATTTAAGGAACAATATGCAATAAGTAGAGTTCATTGGCTTTTACATGAATTTTGTTTATTTAATAAGAAGTTTGATCATTTTTCTTATGGCATTAATCAAATATTTAATAACTTTAAAAATGTAATTGATTGTAATTGCAACATTAAACAATTTATATTTCTTATATTCCCTATAGCATACTCCCCTGATTGCCTAGATTCTTCCAACATCAATGTGATGCAAAAATTAAAGGAAAATAGCTTGATATTCTGGCATCAGTTTATTGAAAATAAAAGTATTAAACCACTAAACTCTATTTTATGTAGTTTTGATAGTCAAGGCAGTTGTTTATACACGCATTATGGCAGTTTATAGATAACAAAATGAGAGTATCGATCAACCTAGACACCGACTCTATACCTAGTTTGATTCAGGTTTTTATTAGGAGTCCTGAAAAGACAGATAATCAAAAATTAAGTAGCTCACCTATCTATAAGATACTAAGAAAAGACACTTTAAAGTTTGACTCAGATTTTTGGAATTAATATGTAAAGATTAATGGAGAACAAATATCTGATAAATCAAAAAAATTGTTATTGAATTCTACGTATGGTACCTCTTCTTCATTATATTGGAGATTGTCTACATGAAAATTTATGAATAGGAGTTTCTATACTCCACATAAAATAAATCCTATATTCACAAACAGTGAAAGTAAATGTTGGAAATGTGATGAATTACTACAGGCCAACTGGGTTCACGTGTTCATTGAATGTAGAAATGTTGTTCAATACTGGGAGGACTTCAGATATTTTGTAAATGCTTTATGGTCTGATAAGTGTCATATTTCTAACTCACTAATCCTATTCACTGTTCCTATACCTAATGTAATACCTAAATCTCATATTCAGTTACTCTGGTCAATTCTTGCAATTGCCAGTAAAGCTATTACTTTGAACTGGAAAAGTAAACAAGATTTGATGTTTAAAGATTTTATTAATTTAGCAAAAGTTGTCTGTAAAAAAGAACTGCAAACCATTTGTTATAGAACTCATAACATTATTCATAAAAAAATAGCATGGCAAAAATTGGAAAACCTTTTGAACAAATACTGATAACTTCTCATGGATAAAATGATTGTTTATCATGGATGAATGTAAATATTGTAAATAGTTTTGTTATTGTTTTATTGCATTTGTTATATGTATATTTGCATATGTTTATAATGAAAACAAAATAAAAATGTTTTTTAAAAAAAAAGGGATACAAAATCACTTGAGAGTCTTGCCCATTTAGACCTCATCAGCTGGGAGGCTTGATATCCAAAAAATTGTACTGCTGAGTCATAAATGCATCTCAGGTGTAAAAAGTAAACCATTATGGCAGAACTGTAAAACAAATATATACTATACAGAGGAGTACCTGGGGTGGGTGCACTATGTCAGCTGCCCCGAGAACAAGCTGCAAGAGGATGTGATCAGCAGATGCTGATTGGGTAGCAGTGCCATACAGCATTCAGGAATGAATACCAGTATAGAATTTCCAGTCAGAGGTATTTATACTATAGCCATGCCATTGTTACATCTGTAGGAAATGACCAGCTACAGTTTACAAAGAAGAAGTTTTTTTTTTTTTTTTTTGAGGGGGGGGGGGTCCTCATCTTCAAGCTGAGGGTGAAGCAGATTGTGAAGTTGAAGAGGGCACCAGAAAAGTTAGATAGCTGCAGCTATGATATTATACAGTGGAAAATACATATTGTATACTGCTGTCAAAAAGTATTCTAAATCAGTTAACACATTTTGCTTATACAAATTACTGAAAATGTTACCAAATTGATTAAACTGGCAAGATTAGAATATGAAACTGACTAGCATCTAAAACAAAATGCAAACAATATGGTTTCTGTTATCAGAAATCTGAAGGGGAAAAAGTGTGAATGTATCAAAGTTTCATTAAATATGGTAATACTATACTTGATTGCCTATAGTAAATACTCTGGCAGACAAACTGTGTGCAAACATAAAAGATTATAGCCATGAAGTATTATACCTTTGGCCTCCAAGAATGATCCTTCATCATGACAAATGAAATTATAAACATTGCATTAAAAAGAAAATAATAACTCCAGCTCCATGAGGACTGACTATGCATCTAGCAGTTTTCTAGATACTGTAAGGAATAACCTAGTAAAACCTAGTATATTTATTACAATTAAACATGTTTCAGACATCTGGCATCAAGCTTTAGTGGCTCCCATTAATAAAGGAGTGTTACATCAGATCCAATCAATTACATAGCAATCAGTATAACCTTTATTATCTGTAAGATTATAGAATGAGTAATAAACTGAGTCTATCCTAAAAGACACTACAGACTTAGTACAAACCTAATTAATAAACTCGGAACAATTATCTCTTACTAGGAGAACATTCTCCTGAATTAATCTGATGGAATTCTTTGGAAGAAATTACATTGGCCCTAAACTTGGGAATTGCCACACATGTTGCATACTTAGAGCTTGCCAAAACATTTGACACTGTCTCTCATAAAGGCATTACCGATACATTTGTTAAAAATTATAGTAGGGAAATAATTGGCTGAATGGGAAAACTGAAAAACAAGAATACTGAACTATGTTTATAAACCTGCTGAGGCATTCATTGGACCTCCTCATAACTCATTGATAAAACTTGTCCTGTTTGTTCTGTTTTTATTCCACTAAATCTGATGAACTGTGGTAAGCAAAATATCTTGCTAACAACAAACTAGATAGCATATTTACCTGCACTAAAGATGCAAAACTACTTCTAGAGTTTTAAACAAAAATGGAAGTTGCTCAACAGATAGCACTGTCAGCTTTAATGTTGGAAGACCAGAAAGCTATGGGGTACATTCCCATGCCAGATGTTTGGATTCATTCTTCAGAGCAAATGCTGCAGTACAGTATGGGTGAGGGAGAGGGGGCTGTGCTAGCTTCCCAAGGCATCAGCACTGGTAGAAGCTCAGGTACATATAAAATGTGACAAAGCACTTAATGGAAAAAAGAGCAGGAGGTCTTTATTGGAAACGTAACATTATATTTACAAAAAATAACACTACTTTAGTATTTTCAGTTTATACTTCCATTCTGAAATCTCAACCAATAACAAATATATTTATTTATATATTTATTTTCCCTGCAAAAAATAATAAAAAAACTAAATCAAAATAAACAATTATTTATTTATACTTTTCACTTTTCTTTCTTTATTTAGATTTTACCACACAGAACAATTTCAGTTCTTCAGATTTTTCTTTTGAATCTCACAACTATCCCTTTATATTGTCCATATACACTGAATTATAATTCTGTTTTTTTTTCTCTATTTCTTCATTATCAGTGTGTTTTACAAACCAAACACAATCCTTTTCAATGATAAATTTCTAAAGAAATCCATACAGTTATTTCTGCCATATTTTCCCTCAAAATTCTGTTCTCTTACTGTCAAGAGTATGTCTAATTGTATCTTGTTCATTATACTCAGAAAAACAACATATTCTTTCATCCATTGTTTTATGTCTCATCTATTTTAACATATTCTTTTTAATGATACAATTTCCTGAAGAAGTCCCATGAAGTTAATTCAGATGTATCAGAATTTATTCTTGTTCTTGTTTGTATAATAGATTCTTTCATCTCTATTTAGATCTTATCCAATGAGTCTAGCTTATGGTATGTTTCCATAATTATACCACAAAATGTCTTCCTGTTTTTTATTTTATTTAACATTTCTATTTTCTTAACAACATTATACTTTCTCATTATACTTATATATTAATAACTGTCTGTCATACTTTTTGTTCTTTGACTTTCAATAATCCGGTATAGTATTTCTTAAACATAAATTCAGTTTACCTTCTTTTTTGTCAATTCCATGACTTTTATTAAATGTATTAAAGCAAGATAAACTACTGGAAGTATTATTTGCAATCTTCCTTCAGCTCTTCTGTATATGACATTCTTTGCCCCAGCTAGCTGAAACAGTTCCCTAGCATTTGTTTCTAGGACATTAGGTAAAGGATAAACTATATGTTTGTTTTCCTAATATAGCTGATGTTATTAAATATACTTTCTTTTTCATTGATAAAGTATAAGCTTTTCACATTTATATTATAATTTTCACTTCCTTCAATATATTTTTCCATTCTCCTGCCATACCCTCTATGTTAATAAAGTAGATTGATTAACAAATCAATTACTATTGATTAATAAATCAATATTATTGATTAATAAATCAATTAATTAATAAGGTAGTTTGAGTGATTGATTTATAGAATGAGTCCACACTTTTCTGTGAAAAAATATATTCCTTTGTGTATTACTGACCATCAAAAATCCCTTAATTTTGTTTGAATTTAGCTTTGTAAAATATGGCTTGCATTTCTCATTCCAAGGCACCTGCATACTGTCACAGCTCAGCTAATGGAGATTTTAATGTAGCTGACATACCAGTCCCAAAACTGCTTCATATTAAGATGGCTGTACTCAGTGTGTGCAGACTCAGTAACAAATTACCTGACATTGAGGCTTTCCTGCATTTGTAGATACCAATATTTGTGTAATTACTGGAAAATTATTTTAATGTAAAGAAATTACTCTTTCAATATCTGGGTTTTGTGCCTACTATTTCCTCAGGCTCAACGGCAGCTGTTGTCACATTTCTATATATTATGATTATAATTATAATGCCCCCTTCAGGATGTATCACACCAGACACATCAAACAAATAGAAAGACTCCAGAGGTTATTAGCTAAGAAGATCACATGCCTAAAGACCCTAAGCTACCATGAGAGATTAGAAGCACTATTCCTTTATTCGGTATTTTATAGACTCTTGAGGGGAGAAATATGCATTGCCTTCTGTGTCTTTAGAGACCCAGTTGTCCTGGAGTTCTTGCATCTCCATAGGTTTAATAGTTCCATAATACCAGAACCATGGACCTAAATTTCCATCAACAGATAAAATGTGATGGAGAGACAGATTTATGATGCAGTACCTCCTCCAACCTCTGGAACAGATTTGTATTTGTAGATTAAGCAGTGTGATACACTATCACCCATCAAACAGGAGATAGTTGATTTAATGGGCACCTGCAAAGTCACCCCAGACTTACTGGCCTAGGCCTCATAGAGAAAGGAGGTACAGCCTTATGATGGCTACTGATAAGATGTACATTGTCAAAAAGGCTCAGTTACCTATGAATCTTATAACCCACCAAATACAAAATATCTTTCAGAATTTTCAAAACATATCTCAACAGTTTTCCTTCCCTATAAAATCATTACTACATAATTTGCATATGCGACCATCATTGTAATTTACATATTTTCTCTATAAACCACTCCCATCCTTTAGTCAGTAGCTTCCCCTTTGCCACTATCACATTCATCACCAAACTAAATCAGATGAGACTTAAGGCACAACCCCATCTAACTCCTTCTTTTATATGTATTTTACATTTTTTCATTCATTCAGTATCGATTGCAGCTTTATATTCCAATAAACTGTATTTATGAATCGCCTAAATTGTATCTTGAAAGCATAATTGTCTGATAAAGGTAACAGTTTTTCATATCCCACATTGTGAAAAGTTTTTCTAATATTTCCCACGATCAATTTTCCTATTTTGTGTTATGGCAATGTTATGTACTACTTCTCTAAAAAAAAAAAAAAAAGTTATGTCTTCATATGACTTCAGAGCAAGGTGGGCTACATGAAGCAACTTAATGGGAAAGGCTGTGTTATGGCAGTCAGCTTTGAGCATGGTTGCAATTTTGCATAAATAACTGATCATACACTACTGCACATACTAAATATTCTTCCAGCGGTGGTCTTCTTTTTCAAAACACACGTCAAAGTTACTTTAAAACATGTGAGGTGACCATAACACTTTATTGGTGGCATATATCTCAGATTATTCGAGCAGATAAAAATGGCTACAGTAATGTATTTCAATTAATTTCAGTCAAACACACACCATCCTGTCAGATCAAACAAAAACAGAGGTAGCCACTTAAATGACTGCATACAACTCAGTTGTCAAACTGCAATCAAATACAAAAAATAATAAAGAAATCAATAATGTATTTTTAGCTTTTTTCCTGTTAAACACATTAACCCCACCAAGCCAAGTCAATAAATATTTAAATGTGATCAAAATACAACAAAGATCAACAGGCTGTCTCTGTACTCACCAGTTATAGCCATTTCTATTGACAGTGTATGCATCAACTGTCTAGCTGTGATCAAATAAATGAGTACACAAATAATGGCCAGAGTAATATATTTCAGCTTCTTGCTGTCAGACACATGCAGTGTAGCCATTTTAACTCTCCACACAACACATTATAGTGCACACACACACACACACACACACACACACACACACACACACACACACACACACACACACACACACACACTTTGCGCAAACCAATTACAGCCACTTCATTGACTATGAATACATCAGATGTCTGTTTCTTTTGAAAACAGTGATGTAATAAATAAGGAAATAAATAAATAAAACATGTCCATCCTAATGTACTTCAGCTCACTGCTGTCATACACTTACAGTACAACCCATTCCCACTACATATACCCCTCCCACACACACATACTAAATGCAGCCACCTTATTGACTCCATAATCTCCAAATGTCTGAATGTGATCAAATGAATGAATGAATGAATAATAACCACAACAATGTATTTAGCTTGTTGCTGATGGACACATTCAATGCAATCCATTGTAATCCCTCACATTTACTTTCCCCGTTTTCCTTTTCTACAATTGGTACCATCTTCTTCCTTCTGTATTTCCTTTATTTCTTATATGCTTTATATTTCCTTTACTTTTAAAGCAAGCTTGTTTTAAGAAGTGCATTTTTCTTTCATTTTAGTTAGCATATTTCTTTTACACAAATACCTGTTGCTTTTGTGATAACCATTTTATTTATATAACTGTAATGTTCTTTACACTGGCTTGATGCCTACTTGCTGATGCTTTTAAGAGTCACTGCCTCATTTTGTCAAAGTTTGCCTTCCAAAATCCAGAATGCTTGCTTTTGATTGACATGGTTATAGTTAAATTGGTTATGAACCATAGTATTTGGTGATTATATGTTCACCACTGACTGCTACCTTGCGTATTTCAGATCACATTTGAAAACTTAAAAATGGCATATTTTCATTTAGATTTTAGTATCAGTTGTCTAAATTCTTCAACTGGTAGGCCATCAAGAATGATACTAGTTTTAGATGTAGATACAGCTAAGACATAGCTTTCAATGTGCAGACATCAAAAATAGGTACAAAGGCTTTTAAAAAGTAGGTACAGTGTACTAAATGTCTAGGCACTTAATTAGGATAAACTCTGCATGCCAAATAGCAAATAACTCTTCCCACTTCCTATAGGGTTGTGGAATACTATTCAGAAACAAAAGTGTAAAAACTGAGAATGACAAAATGAATGCAAAATTATAAGCATATTATCAAGTATACACTTTAAAAACTCAGAACAAAGCCAATTAATCCAAAGAGAATTTTTAAGTTTTCCAGTGGTACAGTGGAGGATATGCCTATTATGTAAAGATTTGGTAGCCTTTTTCAATAGAGATGGGTATGAGTACATAAAGATTTAGGTGAGACATCATTAAAGGACTTCTGAAATTGTAAAGATTTATTTGAATAACTTACATAATTCCATTATTAATGATTTGTTATTCTCTAATTACAAGTCTATCAATGACAACCTCTTTAATGAATTAAACAAACATGTTCAAGACATTTCTTGCAGGAAAGAAAAAAACTTTAAAGTGACAAGTCAGGTTACGATTGCTGCAATGTTGATTTCAGTAACAACATTATCAAAAAGCAGAATGTAGTTTTAAGACTGTATTACAGGCTGAATCCTAAACCTTTCAGGATGCTGTCCCTTTAAAGAGACTGGAGCCGATAGCAAAGAAATGACAGAAGTTGACCAATCAATTAGAAAACAGCACAGGTACTTTTTATGTTCAGATGGAAGTGCAGTCTCTTTTTACAATTTGTACATGAGAGGGAAGAGGAATACACACAACAGGAGACTGGCAAATCTGCATTTTTACAATCAATCTGCTTTCTAGTGAGGTGCATTTTCTGTCAAGGAAAGGACTTACAATTGTGCTTGCAAGTGGAGCAAGTTGAAGCTGTTTTTTCATAAGTGGACTACCTTAGCAAACATGTCAGAGGGGATGGATCAACTGAGGTGCTATATGCAGATAATTTTGCATTGCAAGCAATGAACAGGAACATCCGTAAATAGAGTAGAAGGAAAAACTGAAGGCACTTGGGATGAAACTGAGTGCCACTCTAGTACCTTGTTTGACAGTCATACTGACTATCACAAGTCTTCTTTCATACCATCCATCCATTTCCTTTCTGAACATCCTTGTTTTCTCCAGCTTTCTTTGATCTAGCTCCTCTGACCTGTTTGCTAATATAGCCCACCAATACTATGAACAGCAGAGGGCTTAGAGATGAACTCTGATGCAAACCCACTCCCACTGTGAACCCATCTGTGAGTCTGAACAGTGTCTATACTTGTGTCATTAGGTCATTATACATAACCTGCAGTAATTCTATCAGTGTTTCTGGGACTTCACATCACCTAGACTGTCCAAATCAGCTTTTGTGGAACCTTATCATATTGTATTTTCAAATCTAGGAATGCAAGACAATTAAAATGGCAACAAATGGGTAAATCTGAATAAGTTGCAAATTGAGATGGAAGGGAAAATAGTGGAACAGGTTAACAGCTTCAAGTATCTGGGAGGGGTGTTTGAGGAGAAGTTAAGTCTGAATGAGGAGGTCAAAACTAGAATCAGAAGGGCTTCAGCCAACTGGCACAAAGTGTCAGAGGTAATGAGTGACAGAAGAATGCCAAAGAAGCTGAAAAATAACATATACAAAACAATAGTGCAACCTGGACAGTGAAGGCACAGCAGTTTAGGGAGCTGGAGGTGATGGCCATGCCTGAGATGAGTGCTAGGATGCACACTATGGGACAGGCAAAGAAATTATTACATCAAAACAGAATCCAAAGTAGCTCCATTTGTAGAAGAGGTCAGAGAACAGACTACGGTGGTTCAGGCACATGTGCAGGAAAGTAGAAGATGAACTGGTGAAGAAGAAGATTTTGGAGAAACAGGAGGAAAGTAAGAAGAAACAAGGTCATCCAGCAAAGAAATTAATGGATCATGTGAGAAAAGACCTATGACAGGCATGATTGTCAAAGGAGGTAGGAGAGTGATGCTTAGTTGAGAGAAATATGTCAAGAGCTGATGTGACACCCTGACCACATGTAGAAAAATATGGTGGTGATGATGATGATGATATCTATTGATATTGGAACGGATATGTTTAGAGATTTTGCAGTGAGATTTAATAGCATTTCTACAGAAGCCAATGGCCATTCTTAAATTGCTTTGAATAACATTTTTTTCTGATTAATAAAAACTATTATCAGCAAGTCAAGAGTATTGCAACAGATGCCATTATGGCCCTAGTTATGTAAACAGTCTTGAATGAGTGAAAATTAGTTTATTTTTGATTCAGATTATGACAAATATATTCACACACAAACAGTATATATATATATATATATATATATATATATATATATATATATATATATATAAATTAGTTTTTATGTGGCTAGGTAGATTGCATATGTTGCATAAATGCTTATTTTATTTGAATTCTACTACTACTTTATTTTTAATTTACTTATGCTTGAAATCAAGTCAAGTAAACTTTGTCAATCAGATATATACAGCAGTGCAGGCTGAATGAAATTATGTTGCTTTGGCCCCCATGCAAGACATAACAATGAAGTATATAATATGAATGACAGTAAAAATAATGCACATACAGTAATAATTAAAATATTAACAATACAATAAATTATCACAATTGGACAAGAAGGCATTAGACAATATTATACTGGTAGGTATTGCAAAGACTATGACTTCACATAGAGCTTGCTTAGAATATTGCACTTCATCAGCTGTAGTATGATATATTCTGATGTTCATATTGCACATGTATTGAGTGGTGATGCACTCCTGACTATTGCACATTCAGGAAGTAAAAGTATAAGAAATCAGGCTAACTGTACCAGTTACTGAAGCGATTTGCCAGAGTGATTACTATAGTTGATACTTCACAGCAAGTGGCATATTGATTTGATTACGTGCTGTCATGCCTGACATTTAAGTTCAGCAGCCTTCCGGATAGAGGGAAGAAACTCCTGTTCAGTCTAGATGCTTTGAAGTGTAAGACATGATACTGCCTGCCTAAGGTAAGGCAGAAGTACATGTCATGGGCAGAGTGAGTGGGATAGTTTATTATCTTCCTAGCCCTTCCCACACACCAAGTCTCATGCAGATCATCCATGAATAGGAGCGAGGAACGAATGCCTTCTTCTGTGTTCTCACTACCCTCAGGAAAACCTTGCGGTCAGATGCTTTGCAGTTACCATGCCAAATTATGATGTTATTTGAGAAGATGCTGTCAATGTTCCCCCTGTAGAAGGCTTTTAGGATGGACTGAGGCAGGCTGGCCACCCTCAGTTTCCGTAGGAAGTGCAGACGTTGTTGTGTCTTCTTCACTGTGTGGCTAATATGAGTTGACCAGGATAGGTCATCTGAGATGTGCACCCTCAGGAACTTGGTGTTTTTGACTCTTTCTACTGCTACCCCCTTAATTTCCAGAGGTTGATACATCTCCTGAGTCCTGCTGAAGTCCACTAATTCTTTGGTCTTGCTTACATTTAAGGCCAGATTGTTGCTGTCACACTAGCCTGTCAGATATGCCACTTCATTCCTGTAGGCTGTTTCCACACCATTTCTGACAAGACCTATAACAGTAGTATCATCACCGAATTTGATGATTTTGTTGGATTCATGCTTGGCCATGCTTGGCCATGCAGTCATGCGTCAACAAGGTGAACAGCAGAGGACTCGGGACGCAGCCCTGAGGGACACCTGTGCTCAATGAAATACTGATATGATACATATGATATTAATTTTCTGTCTGTTACTTATCACAAAGACTCACTTAAAGAATGACATTTGTCCAGAATACACAGGAAGGAAACTTGTACAAATACATATGTATATCATAATAGTAGTCATCCATCTTTTGTTAGCACTTGTTTCAAGTCTGACCTTGTTAGATGATGACTTTTTAGTGGAAGTTGATTTTTTTTTTTTCATAAATTTATTTAAGGACAGAGGTTATACTCGAGTATTTTAGATGATATAGTACCCAATGTGGTTTTAAATCGAGAGGAGAGATTTAGTCTTATTTTAAGGAAATCAAATGTTGATGCTGAGGTCAAAGCTAGGGATAATATACTTGAACTGAACAGAATTAATTCTTTAGTTTTACACTATAGTATTGATAATATTGCTATTAGAATGAAATGTGTTAATAACTGGAGAATTTTTAAAGGAGACAGCGAATGACTAGCTGCAGTGGGTAACATACCACAATTCCCTTACAAGAGAGCTGTCAATTTAAAGCAATTGTTGCAAAATGATGTCACAATGTTTTAGCATACTTTTGCATTCCATAAAGCCATAAAGCACATGGAAACTATCCATGTGGTATCTACATATATTATAGATGTATTGGCATTTCATTTATGGTAAAGGGATATGCTAATGTTATGTTTTTCTATGGGTAGATGTACCTGCAGTTCAGTGGTTGTGTTTTTTTTCTTACCACTTGTACTTGCTGCAATGTCTTCTACTTTGGAAAAAATATAAGACATCTAAATCAGTGTATGGCTGAACATTTGAAAAATATAAAGATTTCTAAATCTGAAAATAATTTATCGAGTCATTCTTTGACATATTCTAATTTGAGAAAGTTTGCATTTTTATCATAGACTGTTAATTTGTCATTGAGAGGAAGGGGTATTAACAGTTTGTTAGAATGCATATAAACTGTGTGGTAATTACTGCATTTCCTGGCATAAATAATTCTATAATTTTGCATAGTAATTTGAAAGTTTTATCATTAATTATTACTTAGTGACATTGTACAGGATAGTCCTGTTCTACAACTGGTTCTTGTTTTTGACCATTTGAGTGTATTTCTTTTTAACATAGGTATTGTATTATATCGTTAGTTCTGAAGAAGTCACTGAATTTGATTGACAAACTCACTTTTAAATGTTTATGTAGATTCGTCCCCTGTGTTTGGTTTTGTTCTGAGCTTTTCATTTTTCTATACACAAGTAGTTTTCAAGCAGTTTTTGTTCAAAGTTTCAAGTTAGGAAGCTTTAATGAATGATATAGCAAAAGTCTACCTCATGAATTTATTTATTTGCTTCTGAGAAGGAAAGATGCATAATTGTAGTTGCCACCTTCATGTTGGCTGTGGTGTCTGGATTCATGTGTAATAAAACAGCTTCAAAATTATGTGAAAAGGTAAATCAAGCTTGAAAATAAGGAAGTAACTCCAAAATAGGTACATGTGAGAGATCTGAGTTAAGGTATCCCAGCTAAGGACTGGTGTGATAAAGCCGTCATCAACAGCATGTCTGCATTCTCCACTATCTATCTGCTAGCATACCTCTTTACTCATAATGAAGAGGGGCTCCATATGCACTTTTTGTGTAGAATGTGTTGACATTTCCTGTTTCTAAACTGACCCACAGAACACTGTCTCCACTTTGTCTACTTGTTTTTTCTTTTACATTGATGTCTTCTCCAAGATAGGGGGCTCTTCCTCCCATTTGTTTACTTTACTCCTTGTCCTGATTATAAATTCTGAATTCTTTGTTAGCATTGCTGTCTCAGCTCTCTGTGTATTATCTGTTAATGCTACATTATCAATACATTGCCCTGTCAAAGTCACATGTGATGCAGATTTTTATCTTGATTGTAGGCATTGGTCCTCAAAGTCTTCCATTCTTCGGTGTGGAAATTTTCCCATTTGCCATTAACTTTATTCTGTTGCCCTGCTTAGCAGACTATATCACTACCAAGTCTCATATTTCGAGGGGAATATCTATGGTTTATCTATTTCATTTTTGTGCCTCCTCAGCATACATCTTAACTTCTCAGTGCAAACATTTTTGGGCAATGTCAAAAATAATGGGGGGGGGGGCAAAGGCCCAAAATCACTGACAGATTTTTAAATATTGCTCTTATAAACTTAGAAAGTTGCTAGAATAACATACTTTGTATTAACATGCATTTTCTAAAGGATATGAAGTCTGAAACTCAAATGTCTGTCGTTATTTAGTGGCTTCAGTCCTCAATGATTTGTGAGAAAAACAGAAATTTTATGAAAAATAGGTAAAAAATATGAGGCAAAAATTTAAACATTCTGCCGGATTTTGGAGAGTTGAGAGGTATGCCCCGATAAATAATTTAAATGCCTGCTGATGAAACAGTTAAAGCTGTCACTAAGGATCTTAGTTTTTCTACCTGCCGAACTCAAAGCCCTGGGATCTATACCAGTTGCTCTTTTGTCTGTTGAAACCTGTGACTGGTTACACACGGGCTTGTAGCCTTACTCATGTCTTGTACAGACAACCCTCAGAGAATACTATCGTATTTGCTATTTACCTAAGATTTTTCACAGTTTTATGAACAACTTGCTTACTGCTCATGTCTCTGTTTTTTCCTGTCTGACTGTGAGTGCTACTTCCATCAATATGGCATAGCTGGAATTACATATTTTGTTTATATTGGGGTGTATGTGTAAAGGGAGGGATCAAATGAATTACTTACCAAGGTAATGTGCTAGCATCACAGTAAAATGTAAATCTATGATAAAAAAACAATTAAAACAAATCACCAAATGCTCTGCCAGAGGTATAACTAAAAAATGAAAATAAGCAAACATCATTTGTACTTGCAAGACTTAAAAATGTAATAGTTTAGCACTTTGTTTCACAGAATATAAAAATCACGTGACTACTAATAAACGTACGTACAATTATACATGTTAAATTACTAAACAGCAAACATAGTAAAACATAATGAAAGTGTTGAATACTTACAAAATAAATTGTATGGCATTTCTTTATATAAATAATGTTTTTTTTTTCTGGCCGGAAGAGACTTTAAATAACATTTGATGTTCACGTTATCATTTAAACCTATAAAGAAATGCAGTGACAGGTACTTCAATGCAATGACGGGCACATAAACACCAACATCTGAAAATGTTGTCATACTGAATGCCACTACCCATTTATTATCCTCTTGTTTTCTGCTGTTGCAACTTGTGGATAGACTTGACTAGGTGAAATGGTCATTCCTTATCTGCTGTAAAATCCATTTTCACCTGTTATATTTAGATGGAAAGTATGTGGCAGTGAAGGTGCTTTCAGGATTTTATGGGTGAACGTTTGAGTTGTTGGTAGTTTTAGTGCCTGTTGATGGAAATATAGGTTCATAGGTTCATAGGTTCATACTAGGCTATCTGCCCGAGGGCATTTACAAGCCTAGCCCATAGTTTTGTGGCTTACGCCACCCCTTTAGTATGGGGAACTATACCCATTATTTTGCTGTGCCTCTGTTGAGCAGTGACACTGAGGTAATCCCTGGGGTATATCTGCGATCTCCCATCCATTGGTCAAGATTTCTCTTGAACAAGGCCAGCGAGGTGCTCTGCCTCACATATACCGGGATTTTATTCCACAGCATAGGGAGTCTTTGGGTGATGAATCTATCCCTCCAGCACGTCCTATTAATAGCCATGTCGAGGTTTAAGTCTCCGCCCTTGTGGCTCTGACGGATCTAGATTTTTGAGGTGAAGCATATTCATCAAATCTGGGTTTGACATGGCCTTGTATGTTAGGCAAAGGTCACCTCTGAGCAAGCGGTGGCGACTGAATAGAGCTGGAGTTCTTTCAGTCGCGCAGCATAGGACAGATGTTTGAGACCCTTTATCCTTTTGGTGAGGAACTTTTGTGGCCTCTCCAGCTGCTGCAAGTGTCGGGTCAGATACATTCCGAATGGGGCATTGTACTCAATCATTGGTCTGATGAGTGATGAGTATAGGGAGACTATGACCTCCCTTGATCTAGATGAGAATCCCTTCATGATAAGGTGGGCAATGTAGAAGGTCTTCCTAACTACTTTAGCTACATGGGTGTCGAATGACAGACTACTATCAACCTGGGTCCCCAGGTCCCTGATAACTTCTTCTGTGCTCAGTGGATTGCCACCTATTTGGTAGCTAGGGGTAACCTTGTTTTTCCCGAAGGGTATGACTATGCATTTTTTGGCATTTAACTTTAGGCCATGGCTCTGACACCAGTTATCCATTTCTGTGAAACCCTTCTGAAGGATATCTGTGTCAGATGTGTTTTCTACTATGGCCCAGTTTGCAGTCATCTGCAAACTTTGTCAGCCATAACCCTCCTGTGTTTGCTTGTACTTCGGAAAAGTAGATGCCAAACAAGAGTGGGCCCAGGACTGAGCCCTGTGGTACACCACTTGTGACAGGCTTTGAGTCTGACATGGCGCCAGCAACTCTGACCCTGTGGGTTCTGTCACTCAGCCAGTTTGCAACCCATCTTGTGATGTATGGGTTAACATTTAAGCTGATGAGTTTTTCAATGATACCCGAGTGGGGTATTGTATCGAAGGCCTTCGCCAGATCGAGGTAGGCTGTATGGACTGCCTTTCCTCATCAATGGCTTTGGTGACTGTTTCGGAAAAGTCAACCAAGTTTAGAAGGCATGATCTGCCTTTGACAAAACCAAACTGGGATGGATCCAAAGTCTGCAAATTCCCTATGTCTTTATTTATGAGGTCCATTATGATCCTCTCCATGGCTTTGCAGATAAGGCTTGTCAAGCTAATGGGCGGTAATTTCCAGGGTCGGTGGAGGCACCGCCTTTGTGAAGTGGGACCACAGTTGCAGTGCGCCACTCCTGGCACGTATCCAGAGGTAAGACTATGATTAAACAGCTGTCCTAGCTGTGGGTTTAATTCCTCGTTGAGTTTGTGGAGCACACAGCCGGGGACACCATCAGGTCCCATGGATGCTGTGTTTTTGCTTTGGAGAGAGCAGTTCTCACTTGGGCGTTGGAGATGTTTGGGGGCTGCAATCACTTGGTATAGATATCTCTCCTTTTGGGGAGAAGTTTGCACTGAACCTGTCAGCCAGTATGTTGGCAATGTCTGTAGGATCAGTAATCTTCACATCATTTTGAACTAGTTCTGAGCATATCTGGGAGTTTCCTCCCAGGTTTCTAACATAGCTAAAGAAGGCCTTATGATTGTCTTTTGAGTCTTTAGCTATTTTTCTCTCAAAATTTGCTTTGGATGATTTTATGAGAGCTCTTAGTTTTTTACTTATAGTGATCAAGGGTGTCTTACCTTTTAAGGATTTTGCTCTATCTTGTAGTAGCTTCCTCCTTTTGTTGTAGAGTTTGTTTATGGCTGGGGTCCACCAGAGTTGACGCTTGCCTTTGGTACAAAGAGTCTTTGTTTTGCTTGGGATTGCCTTATCCATGCAGTCCTGCAGGTGCTGGTAGAAGGCATTTGTAAGTGATTCAGCGGCTTGAGTACTGTTTTCCGCCGACTCGGGGGCCTTAAAGGAGACCACACTAGTCTTTAGAAGTGTGAAGTCGGCTTTCGAGAAGTTCTTTACTGTGGTCTTTTTTATTTCAGGTGGGGGTGGGATGAGGACCTCCAGCGAGATTAGTTTGTGATCTGATCTCACTAGTGAGGGGTATACTTCCGGTGTTGAACATTGTGCTCCCATGTTCGTGATGATGAGATCAAGTATGTTTTCTCCTCTTGTGGGGATGGTGACTAGTTGTTCCATGGCATTTGAGTTTATGAATTCCAGGAACTTTTGGGCTAGGGTGTTTGGGCTTGAGTAGTGTTCCCAGTCTATATTAGGGTAATTGAAGTCACCTAGTATGATGGTGTTTGGTGATACATTTATCCCCTCTAGTGTTTTCAGGAAGGCCATGTGGGGTTCCTGAGTTTGTGAGGGTGGCCTGTAACATGCTACAATTTGCAGAGCAGTCTTGCCTATGGTTAATTGCACCTGGATGGTCTCTGATGCATCGTGCGTTGCCACCAGTCTTGAGGTGTGGGTGTCTTTGATGAATATGGATACCCCCCCTCCTTTCTTGGTATTGTCTGGATTTTGGGGCCAGAACGCATGATAAGAGGTAAAACCTGATAGTGCTGGGGTGCTCTCAGGAGCCTTGAACCAGGTTTCTGTCACTGCACAGACATCGATGTTCTCCATACTGAGAAGGGCCTCGAGTGCGTGCATTTTGAGATTTAGACTTCTGGCATTGAGCAGCATTACCCTTAGTTTTTTTCCTTTTTGTGTTCTAGGGTGGTAGGTTTAGAATTTGAGCCTTGCCTAAAAAGGCACTATGGGGGTGGCAAGAGCCTTTGCCAATATCCGGAATCCCAGGGTGACAGGTGCAAGCCGTCCCTTGCGAGCAGCGTGGCTTGTCCAGCATGTCATCCCAGGCAGACAGACATTGGATCCCCTTTGAATGACACCAGAGTTTAAGCCAATTGTTAAAGCTGATCATCTTATCTCTGTATTGTGGCATCATTCTTGGTGAAGGTAGGATACTGCTCAAGGTCAGGGTCATACCTGCCTGGGCTACATAATCAGAGAGCTCCTCAATGTCTCTTTTCATGTAGTCCAAGGAGGTATGTCTCAGGTCGTTTACACCAGCGTGGACAATGACTGAGTTGTATTTGTACCTGCTGTTGAGAGACCTGAGTGCTTGCGTTATGTGGCGGATTCTAGCGCCCGACAGGCAGCTTACTGTGACCTTCTCCTTACTCAGTCTGGTGAGCGGGACGTCAGTGTGTCTGACTATGGAGTCACCAATGACTAGTGTGTCTGGCATTGTGTTTGGCCTTAAGGGCTGTGACTGTTTGACACTCTGACTGTGAGGTCTATGTGTTGCAGGTGTTGTGTTCTGAGGTGGTGGTTGTTTGGGTGTCTGCTTTGGTGGCCTCTGCTGTTTTGGTAGATTTTTGATCAGAGCCGAGTATGTCTTTGTGTGTTTATGTGTATGATTTGAGGTTGTGATGGTACTATGTGAGACTGGGTCTATAGTGTGTGTGGTAACCTTCTCCTCCTGACTGGTCTTGCCAGTCCTATGTTGAGAGAGCTTAGCCTCCAGTTTGGCCGTATAGTTGCATCTCTCGCATGTATTTGTGTTTTGTGGGAGGAGGAGAGGGTTGTCTGTGTACATGAGGCAATTGTAACATTGCCTCAATATTCCCAGGTTCACCAGCTGAGCAGGAGAGGACACTAGCAACTGATCCCTCGACATGCTAGAAGGACTAGACAAAAAAAAAACTTTAAAAGAGATTCCGGGGGACGTGGGTGACCGAGAAATGGGTTTTGCCTTTTTGGGGTGCTATCTATAAGAGTGCCGTATCAAGGTAATAAGTACTGTAGGAGCAAGTGCTAGGTTTAACAGATAGAGAAAAGTCTACTTGGAGTCAAGTAGAGATGATCTTTTAGGTATTAGAGAAAGTGCTAGTAACAGGGATGCTTAAAGGTAAGATTGAAAAGAATGCACTCTGCAGTGTGCACTAGAGAAGTTAGATATGAAAGTAGGTAACTTGAGTTTTACCTGTTTAAAAAGTTAAGGTTTAGTGGAGAGTTACTATTTTTAAAACAGCAAGATGGACTGAAAGGGGTGGTTACTTTTGTATTTTGGTACTATGAAATACTGTAGGATGGCCAATAAATTTAAATAATTGAAGGGTGGGATTTCAAAAGTGATGGTTTTGTGATTACTCACATAAGCCAGTGAAAGTAGAGAGAAATGAGATATATGGTCAGATTAACATAAGAGGCGGGCAACTAGAAAGACAGTGGTATTTAACAAGACAACTTAAATGGATGGGAGGGAGGGAAAAATTCTGCCTGACTCAGAACAGAGAGAGCTGTGGTCTCTTTTGAAGTTTTAATATGCTGTTAAAACAGAATGCAAGCAAAACACAAGGTAAAGAAAACAAACTACAGTATTCAAAATATAGAAAGGCAGTACAGAAATACAAAAAATAACAGCAAACTAACCTTTCCTTCACAGCAAAGTGTAGCAGAGTCTGGATGAGCCTTTCTGGTAAAGCTCTGAAATGTAGTTGCCTTGATTCTTCCATACTCCCCAACCTACCACCCCCCTCATACAAAAGTGATTTTCATACTTTGTATGTTCATCATTCTCACTACCTCAGTGGCACTCACAGTTACCTACCAAGGTAATCCAGTACTGGAACTTCCAAGATACCTGCACACTGATTAGTAGCTTACTTTCAGCTGTCCCAGTTTGAAATCAGAAACTAAGAAAAATGAGTGCCATCAGACCTATTATTTGGGTAGAATTCAGTCACTGGCTAGTAAGCATACTGCCTGGATGCCAGCAAGGAAGAAATTTGGAGAACCTTAAAGAAAATCAACCAGAAAAGGTGAAGAGAAAACACTGGCTGGGAAGGATCCTGTAGCTGTTCAGAAAAGAATGAGTTTAAGTTTTAGCTTTGACTCAGAAGAGATGTCTTTCAATAATTTAAAGGAAAAATAAATCAAATGTACTCAGAGATGATTAAAATAAATGAAACAGTGAAAGAATATATTGACTCAAATAACAAAAGGCCTGAAAAATAGAACAAGCTATAACTAGCTATTTAGATGAACTGATAAAACTTCAAAAATCAGAGGTTGAAATGAAGAAAAGGCTAGCTGAATATGAGGCTTCTCAAGAAGATCTATTTCAAAAAATAGTAGAGTTAGAAGACAGAGTGCATAGAGAAATCCTGAGATTTTCTTCTGTACCATAGAAACACTAGAAGTCTAAATCTCAAGATGCATTCGCTTGAAGCACTCCTCAAAATGGGGAACATCGACATTTGTGCTATAACGCAGACCTGGTTTAAAGCAGCAGAAAGCACCCCTGTGCTAACAGGTTATAATTCATTCCACACCTTTCAGTTCCAAAACATAGACTGAAGCTCCAAAGGTGGTGGTGTCTTCATATTCATAAGGGATATGTCCACCTCCAGACTAGTAGCCCAGCATAACGCATCTGAGATACTTCAGGTACAACTAACATTGGATAAGATGGCTATCCAGGTCATAGCCTGCTATAGGTCCCCAACCATGTCCCTAGACTCTCACTCCATGTTCCTAAGCACCCTGGAATTTATCAAGGTCCAACCCAACACTCTTTTACTAGGAGACTTCAACTACCCCTCCATCAACTGGGAAAACTGCTGAAGCACCAATACACTGGCCCAATACTTCCTGGAATTCATCAATTCCAGTGCCCTGGACCAGCTCATTCTGACCCCCACTAGAGGAAGCAATATCCTTGACTTGGTTATTACTAACATGGGCATCCGTTGCTCTACACCGATAGTCAATCCCCCCCTGGTCAGATCCGATCATAAACTAATCACCATGGAAATCCACATCTCACCCACACACCCCACAAAGGTAACCACCTTGAAAAACTTCTCCAAAGCTAACTTTGGACTCCTAAAAATCAGAGGTGGCTAACTTCACAGAACCCATGCCAATGGAAAATAGCTGCATGACTGCCAAATCATACACCAGTGCACTGTACAAACATGTACGCAAATGCATGGAACTAGCTATACCCAACAGAACCAAGACGTTCTCCTCCAAAAAAAGGAAGCCAATCTGGTGGTCCCCTGTCATTAATAAACTCTACAACATAAGGAAGAAACTGTTGCAGACAAAAGTGAAGTCCCAAGACTGGAAAAAACTCCGTTATTAGCCTCAACAAAAAGTTGAGATCCCTCATCAAATCCTCTAAAGCCAGCTATGAAGGCAGAATTGTGGCAGACACTACAAATAATCACAAAGCCTTCTATAGCTATATCAAGAACCTCCATGACAACACCCAGATTTGCTCTGAGATTCTGCGCAATGGTACCTCCTCTACTGAGCTAAGAGATATTGCCAACATACTGGCCAACAGATTCAGTGCCAACTTTACCCCTATCTCCCCCCCGAAAGGACCAATCACAATACCAGAAGAATTCAAGGCACCCAAAATTACTGCAGCACAGGTTAAAGCTGCATTTTTCAAGGCCAAGAATACAGCTTCCATGGGACCTGATAATATTCCTGGCTGTGTTCTACATGAACTACAAAGTGGACTGGCACCACATCTGTGTTCCCTGTTTATTCACAGCCTCACCTCAGGCTTTGTCCCTACCAAATGGTGCACTGCTACAGTCATCCCTCTCCATAAAGGGGGCATGACTACAGACCCTGGGAATTATCACCCCATTAGCCTGACGAGTCTGATATGTAAAGGTATGGAGTGCATCATCATGGACCTGATTAACAAAGATATAGGAAATCTCCTAACTCTAGACCCCATGCAATTTGGCTTTGTGAAAGGGAGATCATGCCTGCTCAACCTGGTTGACTTCTTTGAGTCAGTCACCAGGGCTGTTAATTAAGGCAAGGCAGTGCATACAGCCTATTTCAATCTGGCCAAGGCCTTTGATACCATTCCTCACTCGGGAATTATTGATAAACTCACCTAACTAGGCATCAACCCCTATATCACTAGGTGAGTTGCAAATTGGCTCACAGATAGAACACACAGTGTGAAAGTAGCAAACTCCAAGTCATACTGCCAACCAGTCACAAGTGGAGTGCCACATGGATTTGTCCTGGGTCCTCTCCTGTTCAGCATCTAATTCACAGAAGTCCAGGCCAACACAAAAGGACTCTGGCTGACCAAGTTTGCAGATGACTGCAAGCTAGGAACCATTATTACCTCCCCAAGTGATGCAGACATCCTACAGAAAGGCCTCACTGAGACCAATGACTGGTGTCGAAACCATGGCCTTAAGTTTAATGTCAAAAAATGCATCATCATCCCCTTTGGTAAAAACTCAGTTTCCACCAATTACCACATCGATGGGAGCCCACTGAACACTGAAGGCATTATAACAGATCTGGGGGTGCAGGTTGACAGCAACCTCTCCTTGGACCACTACACTGCCACTGTGATCAGAAAGTCCTTCTGTGTGGCACATCTCATTACCAAGGGATTTGGATCCAGGAAGTAAGAGGTCATCGTTTCTTTCTACTCTTCTCTCATTAAACCAGTTATCAAGTATAATGCCCCATTTGACATGCACCTTACTAGACACCTGCAACAGCTGGAGAAGCCACAGATGTACCTCATGAAGAAGACCATAGGCATTAAATACATGTCCTACATGGACAGACTCAAAAAACTCCAGCTATTCTCTGTCTCATATCACCTACTTAGAGGTGATCTCTGCTTGACTTACAAAGCCATGTCTGACCCAGCTTTGTTAGATATGCTATATCTAATGAAATCCCAATCCCTCCACACCATACGCTCCAGACACCTCAACCTGATTACCTCATTACCACAATCAACAGAACATGCTGGAGGGACAGGTTCCTCACTCAGAGACTGCCCATGCTCTGGAATAGACTTCCCATACACGTCAAGCAGAGCACCTTACTGACCCTCTTCAAGAGAAATCTTGATGAGTGTATGGGTAATAGAAATTTCACCCCGGGGATCACTCCAGTGGCTCTACTTGATAGAGGCACTGGTAACTAATGTTAGGCAGCATGATGCCATGGCACTTCTATGGACTAGGCTTGTAAAGGCTCCAGGGCCATAGGCCTAGTACACACCTATGAACCTATGAACTGGAAGGAACAGACTGAATTACTTTTATGAAAGCATACACGAGCAACTGGAATGATATTCCACAGCAGGATTTGTTAATTGTAAGGACACATTGAGTGTGCATTCCAAAGCTGTCCATGAAAAAGCAGCCAAGACCTACATTAGTAAAGATGTAATTATACCTGAGAAATCATCAATCCTAACAAAAGTGTGGCAGAAGGGAAAAAATTGAGACAGCAGAGTGTTTGTGGGAAATGATTACTTACTGTACACCAGGAAGAAGAGAAGCAATTTCCTCCAGTAGTCAGGGAATGTTGAGAGGCAGGTGTGAAATTCAAGCTGTGCTATATCCAACTATCTTCAGAGTATTTTTTCCTGGGGATCAAATATATTGTTTATGCTGAGCAGGCTAAGAAGGAAATAAAAAAGTTTATCTAACAAAAAGTAAGCCAGCAAGCTGAAGGGGACTGTGCATCTCATTCTTCTGCAGTAAAGCTCATAGAGGATTTTTGCCAGTAAAACATTTTCCAATGTTCCAAGGAAAATGCTCGACAGACAGAAACAATCCCAGGAATTGACTAGAACAATTAGGAGTACTTTGGATCTGAACTAAAGTCTAGTGTTGGGAAATGAAGATGATCAGGAAGATCAGCAACACTGAAATTAGTGAATGCATGTGAGATTATAAAACATCAATCACTTTTGTGAGATATGCCTTTACATATAAAAGTGGCTGAGAAAATACTGGACTTTTGTTGACTTTGTTAAATGTGTGGGTGAACTGTAAAACACAGACCACACATTATGTCTTTAATATGTAGAAGGACACTAATAGGAAAAAGTAACTTTAAGTAAAAACATGTTCTTATTAGTACATGTATAAACATTTTATAATATAAACTGTATGATATATTGTAAAGCAGTTTTGCATAGTGTGCTGTCAGGAGCATTTTAAATGTGAGGGGAGTCTTTTCAGCTACTGTTGTATGTGTTAAAAATATTAAATAAACAAGCACCATTTTAGTTGCAAGAAATATACATTTTACAGTAAAACAAGAAAAGAAAGGCTGAACTGAAGTACATTAGGTTAATATAATACTGTGATCTTGGGCTGATGGAGTGTGGATGGGGTGTAAATGTGTACTGATTATATTATATATAGAACTAAGATGATAATTTCCCTTGTTTATACAAGGGTGGATGCCTAGTGTGATGTCCCTGACTTAAGCTTTAAACAATTTTTTGTAAGCAAATTAGCTTGAAAAAAAAATAAGACAAAATGCTGAAAGCCATGAACAGTGCTAATCTTCTTGCATATTTTAATATATTAGTTTTTTTTTTTCCATTAGCAAATGTTTTCAGTGTGAATCAAGATGTCTGCAGCTGTAGGCAGTTAGCTAGGGAAATTCTGTATATTCTGTTCTGAGTGAAATTTACAAAGATTTCTTCATGAATTTGCAAGATGTTGTCTTTTTTCATTGCTGACTACTTTTACATGGAGACAACCTGTCTGCAGATGCAAGTAATTATTCCTGTGAGTTCTGATCTTTCATTACTGAGTAAAATGTACAATTTAAATGTACAATGACAAACATTTCAGTGAAAAATAAAGTTTGAAACTCTAGGAAATTAATATGAGATAGAAGCCATCCCAACATCCTTTATATTTTAATGCATTTAATAGAACAGTGCATTATTTAGTTCTATTCAAAGGTAGCCAGTTTACTCTTTCTTAGAGCTAAAGGTTAATGCTTTCTGAAAGCATAGACAACTGTTTTTTTTTCACATCTGGGAGAGGAATAGAAATAAAAAAAGACAGTAATAAGTGTAAGTGGGAACACAAGCTGTAGCATGCACTTTAGCATGGGCAATCTTAGTTTTAGATTAGGTTATGCCTGCTGGTGCGGCTGTCAGTTTGGGGCAGTTGTTCCTATCTGGAGAGTTAAACTTCAGTTGTTAAAAAGTTACATAGTTTTGTGTTTGTCCTGAGTTAATAGGGGATATGGAGTGTTTTGAATATGTATTTAGTTTTTGTTTGAGGATTTTTATTAAAACAAAAAACCTTGAGAAAAGTGACATAGGTTCATATAGATATAATAAGAAACAACTATATGAAAAAAATCCTGCCAAACATTAGTGTGCTCATATAAGACAAAATTTGGAAATACACAGTCAAAAATATTGCCATGTATAATAAGTGGGAACAAAAGCTTTTTTATTATAACGGTTACTCTATCAATGGTATTTTGGAATGTAAATGGCTTTACAAATATAGAATTATATTAAGAAATGCAGAATGCAAATAACAATGTTGCTGGAGACACATTTGGAAATAAACGTGAATCTGACAAAGAAAAGATTTCATGCTGGATATTTAGCAGTATATGAGGGACAAAGAAAAGGGGAGTAATAATAGTGATTGCAAGAGGAGCTCCAACAGTAATACAAGAGGGAAAATGACAATAATGGTAAATTTGTGTTAGTAAGTGGCAACTGGTAAGGGCAGAGAATTATGCTATCATGCATTTATGTTCCACCAAAAACTGATATTATTGAGTGTAAGAAAATTATGGCAGAAATAATCAGCTTTCAGCAGGGAATTTACTTACAGGTGAGGACTGGAACTTGATTTGCAATAGTGAGGCAGTATCAGGAAGACTAAGGAGGAAAGGTATAATTAAACAGAGTAGATTTTTGAAAACATTTACGAAAATATATGTAAAATCTGTTCATGTTCCTACTACTAAATTCATGTCTTCCATACCAAATAATTCCCCAAGGTTCAATAACTGGGCTAAACTGGATAGAAATTTTATTTCACAGGAACATGTACATTTAATTGAAAGCTTCGACACACATCCGATAACCATTTTAGATCATGCACTAATAAAAACTGCAGGATAATGAAGTAAAAATAAGACACTGGTACTATCACTGCTTCCTGTTAAAAAGAGAGGAGTTTAAGGAATGGTTAGTGTTAATTATTCAAAAGTTATTATAGAAGATAGAAATTTCTTCAGAAAGAATGGCTAGTGAGTGGGATAAAATGAAGTTTAAAAATAGGGTAGAATTAAAAGAGAAACAGATATGGTTAAGAAGTAATAGCAATTATTTAGAGGAGCTGACAAAGGTTAAAGTATTACAGAATAACAGGAATCTCACAAAACAAGAACAGGTCAACTGCTGAGAGCTAAACAAAAAATATTTGAATAATATACATGAGTTTAGAAAGAATGCTGTTAGGCAACAATTTTTTTAATAACAACTTCAGACCTTATTAAGTTTAATTATGTTTTCTGCCACAAAAGCAATCACTAGAAAATGGAAATCAAAATCTAAACTAACTGTATTTGAACTATTGAATATCACTGGAAGATCACTGTTTGGAAAAGGGAATTAGCAAATTACATAGAAATAAAATAAATGTGTGGGAGCAATACATGCAGAGTAATGTTCAGGAGGAGGAGGAGTGTGGTTTAAGAAAAGGCAGAAGTTGAATGATTTATGTAATGTTGGAGTGAAAGACAGTTGTTTTAAAGAAAGAACATTTGTAACGAATAAAGCATGTAATTAGAAAAATGGTAATATGGCTTGTTTTCTTTTCTATGAATGTATATGTGCTTATGTCTTAAGTGATATTTTAATAAAGGTGTTTTAAAAAAGGGTAACCCATTACTGACCGACTTTAAAAAGCTTAGACTCCTTTCCATCTCTCTTTCTGTGACAACCGATTGGCTGGGCATATCCTGAGAGGGAAGCCTTCAGCTGTCAAAAGAAGTGAGTGTTCAGTTTTTTCTGCCATCTAAAGCAGAAGAAAGTCCTTGGCGCACAGCTACAGTTAACCCACTCCACAAGGGGGGATCTACCTTGGATCCCGGGAACTACCACCCCATCAGTCTGAAGAGCCTGATCTGCAAGGCCATGGAACGTATTATCATGGAACTTATAAACAAAGACATTGGCAACCTTCAAACACTGGACCCCACCCATTTTGGGTTCATAAAGGACCGATCTTGTCTCCTGAACCTGATTGACTTCTTTAACTCAGTCCCCAGAGCCGTGGAAGAGGGTAAGACAGTCCACACAGCCTATCTGGACCTCACCAAGGCCTTTGACACCATCCCCCACTTTGGAATCATAGAAAAACTTACTAAGCTGGGCATTAATCCCTACATCACTCTATGGGTTGCCAACTGGCTTACTGACAGAACCCACACTGTAAAAGTAGTTGAATCCAAATCTAGCTCCAGACAAGTGACAAGTAGAGTACCTCAGGGTTCAGTCTTGGGACCTCTCTTGCTTGGCATCTATTTCTCTGAAGTACAGGCCAACGCAAAGGGACGCTGGCTAACAAAGTTCACAGATGACTGCAAACTGGGAGCCATTATTGAATCCCCAAATGATGTGGATACTCTATAAAAGGGCCTTACAGAAACAGATGCTTTGTGCCAGAGGTATGGGCTCAAGCTCAATGCCAAGAAATGTATAGTTATCCCCTTTGGGAAAAAACATGTGCCCGTGAATTACCACATAGTTAGCAGTACACTAAACACCAAAATTGTGATAAGGGACTTAGGGACACAGGTGGACAGTGGTCTCACCTTCAATAACCACATCGCCACAACAGTCAGGAAATCCTTCTATGTGGCACACCTCATCACTAAGGGCTTTTCATCCAGAAAAAAGGAGGTCATTGTCCCACTGTACTCATCCCTCATTAGACCCATTTGGTATGTACATCTCAAGACATCTGCAACAACTGGAATAGCTGCAGAAATACCTCACTAAAAGAATCACATGATGAAACAGATGTCCTATGCTGACCTCCTTAAAAAACTCCAGCTATACTCTGTCACATATCGCCTACTCTGAGGCGATCTCTGCTTAACATACAAGGCATGTCAAACCCAGAGCTGTTGGACATGCTACACTTAAAGAAATCCCAATCCCTCAGAGCCACATGCTCCAGGGATCTAAACCTTGTCATCACAATAAACAAAACATGCTGGAGGGATATGTTCCTGACCCAGAGACTCCCCAGACTCTGGAATAGACTGCCCATACATGTCAAGCAGAGTGCCTCTTTGGCCCTCTTCAAAAGGAACTTTGATGACTGGATGGGAGAAAGGAAATTCACCCCGAGGATCACATCAGTCGCCCTGCTAGACAGGGGTCCAGGGAAGTAAATAGGGTGGGAAGAAATAGCCAGGGAATTGTTATGGCTAGGCTTGTATAGGCCCTAGGGCGGATAGCCTAGTACCAACCTATGAACCTATGAACCTATGGATGCTCCACAGGATCCAGTACTGATTTTTATGGCTTACTGCTCAGATATATTCCATTTCATGACCCCCTTTTTCTTATTTTATAGTTACATTTATTATTTTCTTTCTATTTTTATGTTTATTTAAAAATATTCATTTTAATATTTCATTTTATTTATGTCAGTATTTGTAGTAGCTTCTGTGGGAATTTCTGCTTATAGCAGTGTTTATTTGGCTCATATCTTTGACAAATGCCTGCTTTTACTGCTTCTGAGGAAACCTTTCAGTATTTCTCTCAAATGTGTAGCGTGTATATGTGTTGTTGGACACTAGGGGCTGTCTTGTGCACTCAGAACTGTGAATTAATCTTGCCTGTCTTTACTATTGCTACTCTGCTTTATTTTCATCTTTTGACAGAAAAAATATTGCATCATTTATACATTATTTGCATTACATGTATGGCTCTGGTTTGTGTGTTTTAACATCAGATCATGATTTTATTGCAAATGAAGTTATTTAAATGTACTGTGAAGATTTTAGTCTCTCTGACAATAAAATAAAATTTGAATTGCTATTAAACATTATTTGATGGCAGTTTAATGTGGTTAAATTATGTTGAGTTAGTTTTTAACACAGGCTTGGCACATTGATGCTTTGGTGTTTGGACTTGGTGTACTGGAAATTATTTAATTTATGTCAGATGCAAAAGATTTCTGAACACATGCCAAAATGTTCTGGGTCTATATTAGTTCACTGAAAGATATTTCCAGTGAACACCTTTTCGTCAACACCTAACCATCGAAAATCACTTCTGCAATTCACAGAATTTTCCCAGGGCAGTGAAACAATTGTCCCATAGCACAACAGAACACACAGTGCACCAAATGAAACCCATTCAAGTGAGGGGCTATGCCGCCCATACATCCCCTAACTATATATATATATATATATATATATATATATATATATATATATATATTTATATATATATATTTATATATATATATATATATATATATATATATATATATATACATACTGACTCCTAGTTCACACTACAGTGGGGAAAAGGGCAAAGTTGTGGATTTGGCCAACTACTTCATTGCCCTGGGAAAATTCAGTGAATCGCAGAAGTGATTTTCAATGGTTAGATGTCAACGAAGAGGTGTTTGCTGGAAATATCTTTCGGCGAACTAATATAGGCCCACTGTTTTTTTGTTTATAGAACAGTTTGTCAGTGTTTAGTTGTGTGAGAACATACTTATTGCAAGAAACCTTAAGTGCTTATTGTGATACATGATCCAGTATTGTCAGTTTATTATTCTGGTTGATGTTCCCTTCCATGACTAGATGGATCCTAACTCTGGTACCCATTCCCTTATCAAATCTGGTTGCACCTAAAAAGAAAAAAAAAAACAAATTAAAAACATGCCTCAGCCTATGGTCAGTGATTTTATCAGGGACACTTCTTGACCTGAAGACTACTTACTTTTTGTCCCATCTTGTTCTAGTGCACTTTGCCAGCCACTATGGAACGGGGGCCAGACATCCTCTGCGGCTGTAACAGCACCTAGGCCAGGTATGGGTGAACCAAGTTATTTAGGTATGGAAGTAGTTCAGGGTAAGAGACCCCTTGCCTGGCATAATACTCTGTCACCAGATATTTTATCTAGTAGTGAAGTTCACAAGAAAAAGAAACAGAAGCCTCATTATACTGCTGATAATCAGATTATAGCTGTTTATGAGGTTGATTTTGTTTCCTTGGCAAAGAGTGTTCTACAGACTGCTAATTCTGGTGGTTGTTTTCCCATACATGGTTCTAGTGTTAGTTTGGCTACAGACCTTTCTGTTGTTTCAAAGAATGATGAGGAATCTGATAAGGGCAATAGAGATGTTCATCATTCTCACTGCCTCAATGGCATATGGGTTATGCACCTGCACAAACACCTACACTGGCATCTTTCCAGGGCTCAGCATCCCCACCTCTGACTATCTTTGATAGGGGAATGGTTAAGCCCCTCCCACCAGGGGAAGTCTAAGCTTATCACAGAGAGTCAATTATTCAGTCTTTAGTGTCAGCCAAAAGACACACAATTTATTCTTCTCAGCAGCCTGCATTGGTGGATTACAGCTTCTAGACTTGATAAGATCCCTTTGGGAACTTCCTTTCCTGTTTATTATTACATACTTTTGTTTTCTTTCTGTTTTATTTAAAAAAAAATAGTATATGGGTGTTAACTTATTATTTTAATATACTTGCTATTTACTACTGCTGTTAATTATAGGGATTTTACCTTATTGTTGTGTTGGCTGTATGCTTAATACTGCTTTTAACTAGGTATGTTTTTTTTATAAAGTGTCTTATGACTTCTACTGGGAAACTGAAGTTCTACAGTGTCAATTGAACACGAGGGACTGTCTCTTGGCATGGTGCCAAACAGCCTGTTGTTTCTGTTGTTTAAATATTTTATTTTAAGTTGTGTTACACAGGAAAATAATGCTTTTTAAACTTTTTTCTTCATTTCTATTAACTTTACTACTGGTTTCACACAACTGTAGCTATTTTTTTCATTAAATTGTGATTTTACGGCAAATTGCTTTATTTGCGTTTTCTTTGGAGAATCCCCAAGTGTGTGCATATATTTGATCTTGTGTCCCTATTTGGACAAGTGAATTTTACTTGGTGCTGTGCTTGTGTGTGCTGTTTACTGTGCTATACAGTTTGTAGAGCAAGGCTTAGATCAATTTAAATTGTTTCTACTACATTTTATGCCGTTTACCCCTGCTGTTTGGAAATATAGTTTATATTTTCTATTACTGCTGTCCTTAATCAGCCCTTAATAGTGTCAGTGTATTATTCTGGCTGGTGTTTTTTCCCTGACTTGATGGATCCTGATATGGCTGCCCCCAACCCCCATCAAATCCAGGTTCACCTATAAAGAAAAAGCTCAACAAAAACATACCTCAGCCTAATGTTTTTGAATCTGTTGCTGCCTTAAGGCATCTGCAGTCCACAATTTTTTTTTCCTGCCACCCTCTGGTATGAGCCCACAGTCTTCTGTGTCTGTGTAGCGCAGAGGTGTCAATCACATCCTCCAGGACTGTTCCAGTATCTGGTTGAGGTATGGGAAGATCAAACCCTTTTGGTGCAGGAGAGGTCCAGGATAAGATACGCATTGTCAGACATAATGCTCTGTCCCAAGATATTTTGTTCTCTAGTATAATTCATAGTATGAAGAAACAGAATCTTTACCACATGACAAATAGTCATGTTATTACCATGTGTAGGGCTGATATGGTTTCCTTAGCTAAGAGTGTTTTACAGTCAGCTAATCTAGGTTTAGATAAGTATTTAACTGGATGCAATCTGGAGCTATGCCAGAGACTGGCATAGTTTATGAATTATTGAAGATAAAACTCCAAATATTTTGACTATTCCTTCTCTATTACTGGCCTTAGAAGACGTCTATAAAACTGCTTGCACCCCTTTGGCTACTGAACCACTTCTTAAAAAGGCCAAGAGGAAATATAAGATGTACGCTGATCATGAAGATCTCTTTGCTCATTTGTTAGCTGACCCAGCTATGGGTTCTCCAGCTGGCAACTCAAACAAGGGAGCCTTAGCTTCTTCTAACCATACACCACCAAATAAAGCTGGCAAGTGGTTAGAATATCAGGGAAAAAAGTTGACTCAGTCTAGTAATTTAGTCTTTAGAATTTTAAATTACCGGGTCTTCATGTGGAAATTTATTTTGCAGTGTACTTACATTTTAGATGATTTGCTGTATCGTTGCTGAACAAGTGTTATATGAATTAAATTGTTTCTAATGTGACTCAGGCATACTTCTCAACTGTACAGATTTTCACAGAAAATCCAGATTTTTGCCTCATGTTTTTGATCTGTACTCATAACATTTGTTTTTTTTTGGACAAATCACTGGGATGATCTAAGGATTAAAAATCACTAAATAATGGCATGCATTTGAATTTCAGACTTCATATCCCTCAGAAAAATGCATGCTAATGCAAATCCTGTTATTCCAGCAACTTTCTAAGTTTATAAGAGCACTACTTAAAATATGCCCCTATTTTTGGGCCTTTGTTCACCATTATGTCAGGCTTTGCCCAGATTTCATCTGCTAAGAGGTTGAGAGGTATGGACTCAGGTTTTGGAACATGCTTTGATGAGTGCTTGGAAGGTGCAGACACATTTTCTAGAAATGCAGCTGCTTCTGTTGTATTGAAAAGGTTTGGTTGATTATATAACCAGAATTTTTCTGAGGATTTAAAAAATGAGATTTTGAATGCTCCTTTAAGTTCTTTATTTGTGTTTGGTTCTTCTGCCACCCAGATTGTCAAACAATGGGATGATAGAGGTAAATTGATGCATGGGGTATCTAGAATGTTTCAGGTTCTGCCCTAACAACTTCCAACTTCAAAGGGCAGAACAAACAAAATTCCTAGCCTAATAAGAATCAGGTTACCAAGAGGAATTGACAGGATGATAATGCTTTCAAGTAGACTCAGGTCATTCTGTCCTTTACTCCTGTCCCTCCTCCCCTTTTATCTTCCTCCAGTTCATCTCATCAGGCTGGTCACAAATAGTCTCAGAAAAGTAGTGCTGAGAATAATTCAGTGAGGATAGTTTTGGAGTACACAGAAAACTATCCATGCTCCACATGAGAAAGATTCAATGGTACTTAAAAAAGTTTTAGACCCAACATCTACTTCCCTTGGAGTTCTAGGTACCAGTGCTGGATTTTGTGAAATGAGTGTTAAGGGATCAGATGTCTCTCAGTTCAGAGCTACCCTTTACTTCCAGACCACAGTTCAATCAGTCCAGATGGACTCATCAGATTCTGCAGGGGAACAGTGTGCATGGAGGTTCTTTGGAAACTGGGGTCATTTGGATGCTACAACGTACATAAATATCAAAGAAATGTTAGCAGTGATTCAGACCTTAAAAGTTATTCACCACTTATGGTCTGCAAGTCCTTTTTTATTGGTCACAGATGACACTCATATGGTACTGGAACAAACAAGGGGATACAAAGGCATACCTTCTTTGCCAGTTGGCAGTGATGGCCTGGGAGCAAGCTTCACAACATTCTTTGGCCTTATATTTCCTGTCAGAGTGAAATATAGTGGTGGACAGATTAAGCAGATCCCAGATGGACCCTCACAAGTGGAAACTCAGGACAGCAGTCTACCTGGATTTGGTCTAGATGTAGGAACACTTCAAATAAATCTGTTCACCTTCTTTGAAAATAGTTGGAAAAATTCTGTTTGAGTCATCCTTGCAGCCATGCTTGGAGGACAGAGAAGCATTCCCATTCAGTTGCAAATGAACATTATTTTATTCATTTCCATTCTTTCCACTAATACCACGGTACCTCTGAAGATTCAGAAAGAATTACCAAAGATTATTGACCCCCTTTTGGCCTGGGCAAAGTTGCTTCTCTCTTTTAATGAAATTGGCCAAGAGCAATTACCACATGTTTTTCACACTCTGGATATTCTCACACTGTGTCAGGGGAGACCAGTATTCCACAACTTAGAGCAATTGCTACTGACAGTCTGGAATACTTCTATCTTGATACTTTTTAGGCTCTTGTTCCATGAGGATGTGTAGCAGGTATTGAAGGAGGCAAGGAAACCTGCAACTAGAAAATCTTACATTTACAAGTGAAACAGGTTTTCTTAGTGGTGCCTAGCCAATAACAGAGGTCCAGAAAGGGTTTTGACTCCTTTTGGTTTTAAAATATTTGTGTAAGCTACTTAAACATAGCTTGGCATAGGCTTCTATACAGTGCATTTGCTTCCATCTTAGCTTGCCTGCCTATGGATCCCCCTTTCCTCTCTTTCTGTTGTCAAACAGTTTATGAAAGAAGTGATGCACATCAGACCCCCTTGAAAGCAAATTCCTCCTCTCGAGGATCTCAGCTTTGTTCTTGAAAAAATGACCTTAACTGCTTTTGAAACTGCCTCACATGCTGATTTATGGATAATTACTTAGAAGACTGTTTTATTCATGGCTCTGACATCTGCAAGGCGAGTCCCTGAGCTGAATGCTGACATGGTGGGCAAACCCTATCTGATTTTTCACAAGGACAAGGTTGTGTTATGCACTAATCCACCATTCATGCCTAAAGTTTTTTTTAACACATTTACCTAGAATCAGGCCATTAATCTCCCAGTGTTCTCTCCTGATCCAAAAAACAAGGGAGAAAAGATTTTACATATCTTGGATGCACACATCCAGCTTAGGTATTAATTTAACAGAACAAAGCCCTTTAGGAATGCTGAACAGCTGTTTGTTTCCTATACAGGGAGCTAAAAAAGGTCAACCTATCTCTAAGCAAACTATTGCACAATGGTTGTCCTCTGTTATTGTTTTCTGTTACTCCCACAATGGTAAATCTCTTACAAGCAAAGTTAAGGTTCACTCGACTAAGGCCTTATCCTCTTCACTGGCATATTGGAAAGAGGTGGACCCTAGAAACATTCTAGATCCAGCAACCTGGTCCACTGTTCATATTTACACAAGAAACTGGATAAAAATTCAAGGTCCAGAGTAGGCTTTGCTAGGGCCATTCTCCAGGAACTCTCAGATCTGTATCCTTCCAGCTCCCAGCTAGGGTAGGTTTTGCGAATATACCCAAAATGCCACTAAGGGAGTGGGAATGAAGAAGATAGTACATTTGTATAAGCCTTACTTACCTGTAACAGTAGATGTTCAAATTTCTCTCTGTCTCAGTTGGAACACCCATGCTCCATTCCCAAAACTGTGCATAGTTAAGTGGGTTTCAACCTCTTTGATTTAGTTGTTATTTATTTATTTTTTTTTATGTGACTGGTTGCAAATTTACTCTTGCTAGATGATTCTGACTTCAGGTACTTTCCTCTTCCTCTTTGTGGAAGCGAAAAAAACCTGAACACTCACTTCCTTTGACAGCTGAAGGCTTCCCTCTCATGCTATGCCCAGTCAATCAGCTGTCACAGTTACAGAGAGGGAGAGTATGAGTTTTTGAAAGATGGTCAGTACTGGGTTACCTTGAGAGATAACCCCAAATGTTACTGAGGCACTGAGGAATTCAAACATTTAATGTTACAGGTAAGTAGGATTTATGCAACTGTACTTTATACCTAGCAATCCTTTAGAAACTGATTCTGGTAGTATTATGTTGCTTCACTTTTCATATATAGAATCCACCAAAGCACAGTGGGCTTTATGTAGAAAACTGTCCTCTTGAACTAAAGGACCCTATGCACCCCTGCCACCAGTCTAAACACCTCCATCCCTCTCAACACATGTAGAAATGCCACTGACTAACATATCCCACTGTACATTTTCATGGCCAGGGATTAACAGAGCCCACTGTACACCTTCATGAGCAGTGACTAACAGAGCCCTCAGTATATCTTTATGGCCAGTGATTAACAGAGCCCACTATACACCTTCATGAGCAGTGACTAACACAGCCCACTGTACACCTTCATGGCCAGGGATTAACAGAGCCCACTATACACCTTCACGAACAGTTCTTACACACACACACGCGCGCACACACACACACACACACACACACACACACACACACACACACACACACACACACACACACACACACACACACAAGCATGCATACACACACACACATGTAGTCAACAAATATAATAAAAGAAACAAATATACCCTTGAATAAATTACTCCAACAATAAACTAAAATGGAATATCTAGGGACACTGTTAGGTACATATACATTCATTCATTCATTCATTCATTCATTCATTCATTCATTCATTCATTCATCTTCCAATTACCAACTTAATCCAGTTTAGAGTCTTGGGGATTGGACCCTATCCTAGTTGATATAATGTGTGCATGGCACTGAAACTATTCTTGGATAGGGAACTGACCTAACAGAAGACATACACTCACACATATCTAGAGGCAATTTGGACGTCCACCAATTTGTATATAAATTCATATACAGTAGATCTTTGACATGTCCTAGAAGAATGGACCACCTGAAAAAAAAGGGAGGCTGTACAGAGTCCACACAGAAGGCAACTAAGCAGGTAGCAGTTAGCAAGGTAGATAGGTTACCTTTTATATATACTTATGTGTAGTGGAAGATTGAGGGAAGTATATTGATCCAACTGCTGCAAATTTACAGAATGACAATAGATAAAAAAAAAATGCCAAAACAACTTTTGTTGAGCCTTGAAGGAATAATACTTTTGCAGCGGGCCAAGCCCCTATGCATTCCCCATGTGGGAGGGCTACCGGCCACACTCACCAAACATATTTATAGCTAGTTTGAGGTTACACAGCAGTAGAATAAAGAGAATATTCCACTGTCAGCAAAAGTGTTTTGGCAGATTTTCTTCAATCTACCAATATACAGTAGATTTACTACTGATACACTGATAGGCTCTCAGATTAAGCAGTTTAAAAACAAGTCATCGTTTTAAAACAGTTTTCTTTTGCAGAGCTTTAAGCAAAAAGGTTGATTTTGCCAAAACAAACTATAGGTTCACAGGCATTTACTAGGCTAATAACAACAAGGGCCTTTGTAAGCCTATTCATTCATCCCAAATATCTGATAAGTTCTGGTACCCTCAATAAGTATAAGCAGGAGCTTGGGATAGGAAACATTTACAAGCAGGGGCCTGGAAGATGAACCATTTACAGGATGTTTGTGTCCATCAGAGACATATGTGCCAAACCAGGGATGAATTTCCTGTTCCCCATCCAATTGTCCAAGTTACCAGTGTCTGTAGTCTAAACAGAACACATTTGAACAGTACCTTTAACAGTGTAGGTACTGAATAAAAATTAAGTCACCATAAAATCTGGTTCTGGTCCACTTCCAAGCAATAAGGCGTTGGGGCTTCTACTGGGATATAATTCTTGGTAAAGTGTCTGTCCTTCAGAGCCATTGCTGTGGGCCTCCACTTCTTTCTTAACAATTCCAGACTCCTCTAGATCTTCTTGCTTCCTTATTAGGTTTATTCATACCCTACTTTATAAACATCTTTACTGACACCTGATTTAACTCCTATGATTCTTTATGTTCCCCATAAAGAGGGTATCCTTACCAAATGCACAAGTTATAGAGAACACTAATATAATCCATTAAAACAGCCCTTTGTATATTCCTTTGGTGTGAACTCCCAGACATTGGTGCATTTGACCCCTCAGCTTGAAACCACCAGTTTCATTGGTCAGGGTCTTAGGGCAGTCAGTTTGCCCTGGACAGACCATTCATATTATGGTGGGTGGCACCAGGCTGATGTTGAACTTTAAACCTGAAGGGCTGTTAAGACATTAGTCCATCTGCAGAGATTTACATTGCCCTCTTTTTATTGGTGAAGCCATTAAATGGGAGATTGATCAGTGACAAAGGTAAACTCCCTTCATAGCAAGTCATATTGTAAGAACCTCAGTTCTCATGGCCACACACTCCCATTCAATGGGTGGCTATTTAGCTTCTGCTTATGTCAGTGTTCTAGTCAGGTAGCAACGTGGATGCTCTTTACCACCTAATGTTTGAAATAATACAGTACCAAGACACACATGAGATGAATCAGTATAAAATATGAAATACTTGCCAAAAATCAGTGGTTGCAGCATGATACCGAATGTTCTTTAATTGCAGAAAGGCAGCCTCTGCCTCCACTTAATCTTTCTTGGCATTTACCCCTTGTCAGGTCAGTGAAAGGGCAAGCAGTGTTAGTGAAATGTGGCATGAACTTCCTATAATACCTGGCCAGGCCTAAAAAGGCTGTAACTTGCTTTTGGTCTGAGGTATTGGCTAGGCCCATTTTGCCATCACATTTTGGAAATTTATAATCCCTCTCCCTGTAACACAACCAATATATTTCACTTTGACCATTCTAATTTCACCATTAGAGGTATTCACTGTAAACCTTGTCTGTTTAAGACAGTTCAGGACAGTTTCTACCTTTGGTAGATGTGATCCCAAGTCTACAAAATGGATGATGGCATCATCTCTATATGCAGAGGCATGGTGGGGGATAGGGTTTAAAGACCCTGCCGATCAACAGTTAGAACATGGTTGGGGCACCATGATGGCGATATGGAGGGCCTATATATATTGGAAAAGTCCATCAAGGGTTGAAAAGGCAGTTTTCTAGCTTCCTCAGTCAGCAGAACCTGCCTATAACCTTTTGTTAGGGCCAGGGTAGTACGGAGCTTAGCCTTTCCAAGCCATTTTATTAGTTTGTCTACTCTGATAGGATAATTATTAAACTTAGAATACAGACACACTTCCCCTCCCTCCTGTCCAGCTCTGCCAATCCAATCAGGTCCCATCTCTGTGCCCTACACCCGACCTTCCTTCCTCTCATTTTAGTTAACAAAAAAGAAAAGAAAGGCATTTTTTTCTTTTAAACTATAACAAACAGCTTGATGCAAATATAGCAAGCAGTTGCTATACTTTTAAACATATTAATGGATTGTTACAGTGCTCAGGTTTTACTTTTAAAAAGATTTTTTTTTTTACTTTTGAACTTTAGCAAACTGCTTGCTACAGTTTATACACTGCATGGAGTGCTACAGAGCTCAGGTTTTGCTTTAAAAAAAGGGAAAGGTTTTAAATGTAGCAAGTAGTTTAGACCACACAGGGGGGCAATACAACACACAGGTTTGACCATAAATGAAATCCCTGCTTTTAAAAGCTGGTATGCATTAAAGAGCAATACGACTGATCATGCCCCTCCAATACTTTGTGCCTGTGATGGTTGCCCCTCTTGCCCCTCCCTAGCTACACTAATGAAAAGGATCTTGTAAGTATCTCTATTGGTATCCCTGTCCTGGAGAACAGTAGAGAGAGCTTCCTCACTATAACTTTGACATTGTTCTTTTGGAGCAGGATTGCTTCTGGAGATTTAGTGGCATTAGCCAGGATTGCCAGTATATACTTTTATCCATTAATGGACTTAATCTGTGGTCTGACAATATCCACGGCAATTCTCTCAAAGCACACCTGTGTTATAGTCATAAGGATAAGAGGATTTTTAAAGCCAGGGCTTGGGCTAATTCTGGGATTCAGGCGTATAGCTCGCAAAACATATCCCTGCGAGCTACATCGCTGAAACCAAACAGCTGCAGCAGCAGTTCATCATAGAGCGGTACAGCTGAAAAACACAGTCGCTGCAGCTGTACACTATGAAACGAAATGCTTTAATTCACGGCAATCCCTAAAGACAGCTACCCGGCTGTATTCTAACAGAGACAGCCGTGACACGTGTTACACATTCCTTATTTTCAGGCAAGGAATACATTTATTTCATTATTTGTTTATTTTATGTTCACCATAAAATAAATAAATAATGAAATAAATGCATTCCTTGCTTGAAAATAAGGAATGTGTAATGCACCTGGCATGGCTGTCTCTGTTAGAATACAGCCGGGTAGCTGCCTTTAGGGATTGCCGTGAATTAAAGCATTTTGTGTCATAGTGTACAGCTGCAGTGGCTGTGCTTTTCAGCTGTAATGCTCTACGATGAACTGTTGCTGCAGCTGTTTGGTTTCAGAGATGTAGCTTGCAGGGATATGTCTTGCGAGCTACATGCCAGAATCCCAGAATTCTGACACTCAAGGCATCCAACACAAACATTTTAAATTTATTTTAGTATGCGTAGCCAATATAATGTTGTTAAAATCCTTTTGGTCCATACCTAGGTGTATCTCCCCCCACTTATTGTGACTATTTTTACCCCCTTTAATTTCGTGACTAAATTCCTGAATGGTCTGGGTATCTTGAATAAAGTCTGGCCGAAATCCTGTCCTTGGTCTTGGTCAATACCTTAGTGTCCCCCAGCATGTGACTATTTGCTAATTTCATGAATTTTTGAAGGATCTGGGTACCAGCAGCTGATATACTTCTTCCTTTTTTGCTTCAGTCACTCTATATTGTAAGGTATTCTGTAAATCAAATTAGGGAGATGAAGTAGAGATATTTATGGTAGGTTCATTTCTCGATAAACTGATGATGTTCTCACTGGCTCTGCTCAAAATGGCATCCTCCTACAAGGCCTTTTTAAAGTTCAGCTGACTCTCCTGAAGGTCAGCTAGGAAGGGGGCCTATTCTGTAGTAGCTTTGTGTGAGGTAGAGAATGTACACACACACACACACACACACACACACACACACACACACACACACACACACACACACACACACACACAAAACAGAAGCATATGTTCACACATATAGACAAAAACAGACATGTTCTTAGATATGTTACCAAAATATGCAGATTCAAAATTAGAGCATATATACTAAGAGGAGTGTATATAAACTAAAAAGACTCTGCAATAGAAACTACAAAAGGAGACATTCAGAAGTGTGCTTCTAAGTAGGTCACCTTTATTTCATTTATAACATAATAACAAATGAAATATTTTTAATGAGAAATGAAGGGTTGGATTTAATGTTTGAAAAATGGGTAAGGGCCTCCTAATCTTAGACAGGAAGATAGACAAAGGATGTTATGATATATTCAGTTAAAGAGAGGCTTTGTTTCAGACAATTTGTAAATGAACTTTCCAGGTTTTTAGTATGCTGCTAGATTCTAAAGTACATGAATGAGTCATTCAGCTTGCCATTCAACGCAGTTGATTCAAGTGCACTGAGCTTGAGGTCAGCATACCACAGGTCAGCTTTTGCTTTACTCTCCTTGGTTAAATATTTTCCAAGCTGCATATCTTGTTGCAGCTCATACACTTTATTCACAGAAAAAAAAAAATCTGACACAGTGAGGTTCTTCTGTCTGAGGTGTAATACTCTCATACACAGAGGTGGTTTGGTACTGGTTTGTACAAATTGTGTCATTCAGGCACAAACTTCCTGATAGCATCTTTGAGGCTTTGAGTTCGTAGAATTTGTCTTGCTGAACATTGAACAATGAACAGAGATAAGATGAGTCCATCCGCATTGCAAGGCATCGTGGGAATTATGCCAGTTCTCTTGTAAACAGATCTCCACATCTGGATTCAGTAACTAAGGTGACACAGACCCAACAAACATTTTAAATATCGCAAAGCCAAATCAGATGCAATACAGCATGGAGAAAAAAAAAAGAAAATTGAGAGACAAGAATCAATAGAACACTAGGCCTCATTCTCCATCTTGTTTTGTTGCTTTCTCTGTGCAAATTGAAGACACTATGTGAGGTTTAACATACACCCTATTTTATTTTATAATATTCATGCTGTATAATATTTCCTATTGCTATTTATACTGGGTATTTCTTCCATGAAAACTTAATGCTTCATCACTGTAGACCATAGCTTACCTCATTTAGACCTATCAATTCATTCATTCAATCTTAAATATATTTTTTATTGGATGTTATGTAAGTAAATGTCTTATTTTCTAGGATTGTTTCATCTCCTGAAAAGTACAATAGTGACATAAATTTCTAACAAAACAAAAACAGGGCTGCAAAAGCATATATTACCGAACATTTAGTATGGTCTTCAGTTAAGTTTCATCTGTATGGGCTAGACTCTTCATTATGCACATTAAAGAAATAAAAACCAATGCAGTCTCTGTTTGTGGCAGTTTTTTTGGTTTTCATAAGGCTAGCCAGCAGACAACTGAGCTACCCGTGTCTGAGTTTGGTACCCTGCACATTCTTGAATTATTTAAATGTAGCACCATACCACCACCATCCTGTATTGCACCATCTAAATTTAACTGTTACAGTGTGGATGTATGTTCTCCTGAACAAAATGATTACATCATGTTCTAAATTCAATCTTCTCTCTCAGAATCATCACTCTGTCACTACAGCTGTGACAAGGATGCCCCTGGGTTGAAGAAGATTCTGTAGTATCTTTTTTTAAGTTAAACAAACCTAAACAGTATCCTCAGTTCGTTTTTTTATGTTAATGCCTTTTTTATCCATGCACTACACATCTCAATTTTTTCCTTCTATTTTCACTGTGAACCAACATGATCCAGTCACTACCTGTTTTGACTACACATGCACTTTCTTATGCAGTGCACTCTGTCACCAGAAGTTATTTTGACAATATGGTTCTCTAGCCACAGATTAGTGATGTAGAATATTTAGATTTTTGCCAGCCTCTTGTTGTGTCTTGTTCCATTTACTTATTTGTCGAAGAGAATTATGCACACAGACACGCACGGACACACACAAACACACAAACGCACACACGCACACATGCACACACACACATGCACAAATACTCACATATACATTCACAATTACGCACAGAGATCCCTCTCCGAACGGCCTTAGGTCGACTGGTGCCCCTAGGCAAAAGGGCTCCATGGCGCCCCCTACCACACCATCTGGTGCCCCCATCTTAGTCTACCTACACCAAATAAGCACCCCTGCTGCAGCGGCGCCCTAGGCGGCCGCCTAGTTGGCCTATGCTTAAGGCCGGCTATGCTCCCACACACAGACACACATCTCACCTATCACATTGTATTTAGAAATTCTTACAAATACATTGCAGTATTATCAGGCAATATCAGTACAGTGTGTTTCCCTTGTTAAACAATACCTCAATACCTGTGTTTCTGAACTTTAACAGCATATCCTTCTTTGTACTGTGACATCTCTTCCTACACTACTCATAACATATAACTTCAGTCTGTGTGCAATGGAGCCTTGTAACTCTGTCATGGGTAATGTCTGTTGGACAGTTGTTGGCTAGGCATTGCTGTGTTCACTGGGTGTATGGTTGCGGTAATGTTATACTGCCATACATTATTGCTACTTGTTTCATGAGACATTAGTATTAGAGGAACATAGGAGTGTATCTGCATAGGTAGGTCAGGCAATACATCGGTTCTGCTTCAGCTGCTACCCAATAGCCGTGATATTGTCAGTATGATGGTCTTGCCTTGAACTCATCCATGGTACTGACTGCTCTGCTTTCTGATTATGACTCTTCTTCCTGGGATGAGCTGTTTCATTATAAGTGTTTGTCACGTCACTTTAGACATATAGTTAATAAGTGAATGGCAGAGGACAAGGAAGAGAATAACAATGACAGCTAGTAGGTTGGCCAGTCCGGTCTAATTTCACATGATCTCCTCTTCTTGTAACTTTAGCTTCTTACATTCACAACATCCTGCACTTGCCTCAGAATTCTGTGAACCATGCTAGAGATTTACCACACCCATTTCTGATCTGGTTCTCCCTCCCCATTGCCTATAGCCATCCTGTTGCTGCTCCATGTCTCAGTGATCCAGCTGCTTGGGGAAGGGGGTGCACCATTAAAAACAAGCTCACAAAGTTGGCACTGGAAAACCAAAACATTTGTAATAGGAACAAGGATAGAAAATATTTTACAGGTCAGGATGGAGACTTTTCTGAATGCCATTTCTCTCAGCCATAGACATCAGTATGAATTGTTGACATTCCAACAAGATGCAGTTCTTTTTCTGTTACCAGAATAACATATTTTTTCCTCTTTTCAGTTTCTCTGTCTGATCACCAAGTCCCAGTATCCCATTGTCCTATTCATTATTTCATTCCACTGTATCTATGAGCACTCGGTAGGAAGGTAAGAGCAGGAATTGCAACCATCATCCTGTAGGGTCAGGAATTTGTTTTTGTTTGCTGACAACTTCCTTTCCCTGTTAGCTAGTAGGCAGAAGTACAGTGCCCACTATATTGAGCCACACAATGCTTCCACATACCTGTGATGCTCTGCTAGATTGTGATGGTCTCTGTAGTTGGGCTTGTACTTCTTAGTCTTGTGCCTTGAGGAAACACTACCCATCTGATGCCCAAATTCAGATGGCTCTGTAGTAGTGGGCCCAGCACTATTGTCCTCCAAGATGAGCAAGCAGGCATTGACTATTTGCTCTTGTACCTTCAGCTCAAATTCCTGCAATGACAGGGCTGATACCTGAAACCAGTTCACCTAAGCCTTAGCAGTTAGTGCACAGGACTAAAGCTCTATGCTGTTAGGGAACTGATTCCTGTGGCCATGGTACAGGGTTTGATTTCTTCCACCTTAATTTGCTACTCTGTGACTTTAAACAAGACAGTGTTCCCAGGTTATCCCTGAAAAGATACAGTTGTGCCCAGTGGGCTTACCTGGTCAACAAATAGATGAAAATGTATATCTCTCTCTCAGACAGAGAGAGACAGACAGCGATGTGTGTATATCTGAATATATATATATATATATATATATATATATATATATATATATATATATAGTTAGATAGATATCTAGACAGATAGATAGAGATGGCCAAAATATGTATGCAACTGAGCTAGCTTTAACTTGATTTGGTTCTTTGACTGGGATACTTATGAGGCTGACAAAGAGAATTGCATGCCTTTGATGCCTTCAGCAAGTCCTGTGCAACTCTGTATCACCGGAGCTTGATACGGAAATTAAAGGGTATGGGAATAGTGCAATGACTGGAAGTAAAGAGGAACATGGCTGCCTGACCCAGTGTAGAGAGATTAGCAATTAAGTAGAAATTTCTGGAGAATGATTAGTAACCAGTGTGATGTGTCAGGCCTTAGTACTGAGAGCAGTCCTGTTTTTTTTAAATTTGTGTCTGATATTGCACTAGGCTTGGATAGTAAGTTCAAACAATTTGCTGATGACATTGTGATTGCAGAAGAGGTTTGAGAATGGGTGATCAGTATTCAGTGACACCTGGTCGATTTATCTATGTAGAGAAATAAGTTGCAAACTGGGTTTAATGCAAAAAGAAGAGGTGGAAGAAATAGAAGGACTAATCTAGGAAAAACTTGTTAGAAGGAGCCACCTGACAGAATTTAGTGGAGGAATATGAGTTGATGGATGTACATACACACTCACTAAACTGAATTGTGCAGGAAATACTAGAAGGATGCTTGGATGTGTAACTGGAGAAGTGGACTGTAGGGATGCTGAAGTCATGGTCCATTTGTATGCAGCACAGTTGAGACCACACTTGTGAGTCTTATGCCATTTTTGACTGATGTATGCTAAAAGCAAGATTAAGCTGGAAGAATACATTCAATGCAGTTGAACCAAATCCATGAAATGAATTGAAGGATAAGAAAATACAGAGAAACACTGAGCACCCTGTGTGAGTAAACACTGGAAGAAGTGGTAAGGGTGGGTACTACATGGATGTTTTTATTTTGATCACTGCTACAGTAGCTTAAGCTATATAGGTTATAGCCTGCATACGATATAACAGCTGACCAGCTTCCAAAGCTTCAAGGCGCCTTCCATTCATCCAAGCTGTTGGGTTTGCTTGAGTTGACCTGACTAAAAAAGACAGTTTTGGGTGCCAAGCCCTTCAGAGCTTTCCTGCCACTGAGAAGAATACTCTCCACGCTTCATACCTCTCAACCTCTTAGAGCAAGAAATCTGGACAAATCCATACATAATGGGGGCAAAGGTCCAAAAATAGGAGCAATTTTTAAATATTGCTCTTATAAACTTAGAAAGTTAACAGAATAACAGGTTTTACATTAACATGCATTTTCTGAAGGTTATGAAGTCTGAAACTCAAATATCTGTCATTATTTTCTGACTTCAATCCTCAATGATTTGCCAATGATTTAGTCAACAAACAAAATTTTATGAGGAACAGACCAAAAATATGAGGCAAAAATCTGGACATTCTGCAGAAATCTGGACAATTGGGAGGTATGATGGCGTTTCAGGGAAATACCTTGCACATGACTTGTTTAAAGTTGTTTTTTTGTGAGAAACAAGTACTTTTAAGTTAGGAAAAATAATTTTGATTGTCTAGTGACTTTTATACACTTTTAAATGGGTGTGCAGTTTTTTTTACTTTTGTGGTTAAAAGTTGTTTAGAACTATTTTTTGTAGAGAAATGGATTTATTTTACTTTTTGAGGCTAGGGAAACTTTTTAAAGTGCTTCTTTACTGTTGTTTTTAGGAAAAATATTTTTTACTTTGTTGTTTTTAGGAAAAAGATTAAGTTTTTGCTACTAAGCTTCCCTGGAAAACAAGCACTATTTTTGGCTTGGAAAAATACCCGTCTCTCTGTCAGGCCTTCTTTCAGACACAAAAAGAAAAAGATTATTAAGCAGCCTTTGCCATTACAGCAGACTGGTAATTTGCCTCAGTCACAGATGCTGTAGCCAAGCCTGGTTCCCTAGACCACTCATTTTTTTCTTTGTATTCCTGTGCTGTTGTCCATGCAGCCACTATGGACCAGGTGTTAGCTATGTCCTCTGTGGCTGTTGTACTCCTGTCAGTCATCAAGAGAGAACCACTCTTGTTAGACATGGGGAAAGTGACAGGAAATGTGCCCTTTCTTCATCAGAATGTTGTGCCCATTCCTAGGGAAGCTGTTGCTGGCAATACTGCAACTGCTGGTCCTAACGTTCCTGTTAAAAAGAGACAGAAAACTAAACATTTAGCTTCTGCTGTGTCAGTTACACTGGACAGAAGTAATTTATTAGGCTTGGCTCAGGTTCTTGACCCTTCTTGTAAGGTGGTTTCTGCTAAAAGAAAAAGGAATTTCATCTTCCCAGAAGAGGTTCCAGAAATTAAATCTGCAGGGGAATGTGAATGGGCATTTCAGATTTTTCATTCAGATTCTATGGACAGTCAGGTATCTGATTCTCACTGTGAGGGATTCTCTTTCTCAAAGATTATTTCCAGAATGAACCATTGTTTTCAGTGGGAAAATACTGAGGTTTCTCAGTGCAACAGAAAATATTATTATTTTTTACAACTGGATTTTCTAGAACTCTCATCCATCAGAGCTATCAGAACTGTAGGATGTATTTGTCACAGCCTGTGGTTTCCCTGACAGCTAACCTGCTGCCCCTAAGAAAGCAGATAGAATGTGCAAAGTACCTCAGTCTTTCAAGTTTTTAAACACTAGTCCCAGACCTAACCCAGCAGCTATATATGTAGTTAATCCAACTGCTGCCAAGCATTTTATTTTAATTTTAGTCCTTCTCCTTCTGATATGGATGGTAAAGATTTTATAAGCTTGGGAAAAAAAGTGTTTGTTTCTGTAATTACTAATTGTGAAAGTATGAGGAATGCTTTGCCTTCAGTTTTCTCTTGTGAGGAAAATGTTTCTGTTTGTAATTTAGTACCTTCTGTTTTTCAGGTCACTATTCATTGTTTGAAATGTTTGTAACTCTGTATATACTACTTCCAGGGCTGGTGCAAATGGTATTATTTTAAAGACATTTGCCTGGCTGTTTTCTGAACCCCCCCCCCCCCACACCCCAGAAGATATTAAAAATGAAAATATGAATTTGCTCTTGGATAGAGCTCTAGTTCCTGGTCCCTCTGTTGCAGAAGTTATCAAAAAGTGTAAAGAGAGAGGTAAGCTAATTCAGGAAATCTCTCAGATTTTTCAGCCCTCAACTCTTTAAGTTTTCAGAAGGAATTTCTGCTCTCTCATCTACTTTTGGCAAGAAATAAAATAAATAGTCTCAGCAGAATGTTTATAAGCAGACATTTAAAAAGCAATATCAAGAAGGTTCCAAAGAAAGCAGGAAACCCCAGAACAAAGGACAGTCACACAAGTCAGAATGACTATATAAGGGACCTTGTTCCCATCCCATCCCCACCACCCTGCCAGCCCTTATCCCTTCTAGAAAGTCAGAATCTCCATTTTTCTTTTTGTCAACAGATTCTTTCAGAGAAATGAAACCTGAATGTGATCTAAGATACAAATGACAGTGGGAAGAAAGTCCTCCTTTCCAAGGGATTCCTTCTCATCCACCAGACCAAACCCTTCACTTTCCTCCTGTCTTACATCATATTCTGGCTCAGTGGATAATATAAGCTGCTCCTTCTCCTCATTGAAATTATTTTACTCCAGAATGTTTTGGGTACCAAAGATAGAATATTTCTGAAGACCAGTTCTGGATCTTTCTTTCCCAAATCAGTTTGTGATAGTGTCCAAGTTCAGAATGCTTTCACTTCACAACTGTTACCACTTCTTCCTCATATGAGTTTTCTAGTAACCTTAGATTTAAAAAATGAAAATCACCACATGCCTTTTCATCTAGATTTCCGGTGTTTCTTAAGCTTTTGTGTGTCCGAATTGCATTATTAGTTATCTAACTTACCCTTTGGGCTATCCACTGCTCCAGTGGTGTTCACAAAGTGTCTAGTTCCTGATATACACATTGCAAGCTACAGGAAATCCACATTTTTTCCATTATTAGATTACTTGCTCATCTTTGCAGAGTCATGGCAGGGATCTCTGACCTTGGTAAGACTGAGATTCCAAGAGAGCATTCAAAATTCTTTTTTGACTCCATCACTCAAGATTGTGTTTCTGGGGTGCTTGCTAGACTCCTCAGTACAAACAACTTTTGTTCCACAGGAAAAAAATAGAGCTATATTTAGACTTGTTCCAGGGGTTTTTCACTTAGTCACCTGTCACAAAGAAGGAATACTTCTGGATTTTGGGTGCCATGGCTTCCATGATTCGCATGATACCTCTTGCAAGACTCTACAATAAGCAATGGTTTCTGAAATCTCTTTGGTCCAGGCAACAACTCCCATTGTTTTTTTTAATATCTGTTTTGGGGTTTGTGAAAAGGAAAATCACTTGGTGGAGACATCAAATGTCTCAGAAAATAGGTCTCCCATTCTCCTCTCCTGCCCCAGAGCAGTTAGTCACAACAAACTCCACAAACTTTACTTGGGGAGCAGTGCCAATGGGCATAAAAGAACAGGGTCTTTAGGACAAGAAAGACATACCAAAACACAAACACAAACACAAAAGAGATGCTAGCCCTTATAAAGGCTCTCAACTCTCTATATCACCTATGGTCCCCTGGACTTCTTCAAATAGTAACAGACAATACCACCGTGATATGCTACAGAAACAAGGGGAATCATACCTTACCCCTGTGCAGACTAGCCTTGTTAGCATGTGATATAGCTTTATAGCACAATCTTACTTCACAGACATCTCACATTTTGTCAGAGCAAATCTGTGTGGCAGACAAGCTTAACAGGGTTAAGGCAGACCCTCTCAAATGGAAACTGAATCAGAGTAATGTCCAAGATTTGATCTATCTATGAGGAATTCCTCAGATAGATCTTTTTGCCTCCTCTCTAAACAATCAACTTGCAAAATTCTGGTCCAGGACTCCATGCATGAAGGCCTGGAAGACAGATGGCCTTTTCTTCTTTTCTTTTCTTTCCTTTTCCTTGGACAAGAATTTTCTTATATTCTTTTCCACCCTTTCCACTGATATCCAGGGTACTTCTGAAGATTCAGATGGACTACCCAAAGAACATTGTGCTGACTCCCTTCTGGCCCAAGCAGCAGTGGTTCTCCCTTCTTTGGAACTGTCAAGGAGTAATTACAACAAGTTTCATCACAGACTGGATTTACTCACACAAGTTCCAGGGTGTTTGATACATCCCAACCCCAAACAACTGCTACTGACTGGCTGGATGATAGGGTCTCAGCAGCTTTTAATTAGCAGCTTTCCGAGGATGTGCAGTAGGTATTGATGGGGACTAGAAAGCCTGCTACTAAAAAATTCATATATAAGCAAATGGAAAAGGTTTTCTAGTGGGTGCCAGCAAAACAACCAGCAACCATTCGGGGATAGTGTTTCTCTGGATTTACAGTATTTGTGAGTTACTATCCTATCTTACTCCTCTATCAAGGTTCAATTGTCAGCTATTTCAGCATTTTTGCCCATGGATTCTCAATTGCATGTGAAAATGTTTTTGAAAGGGTTGCTAAATAAGAAGCCCCCAGAAAGCCAATGGGCCCTCCTTGAGATGATAATGTTGTGTTAGAGAAGCTAACACTTGCTCCATTTGAACCAACTCATCTGGCTGACTTAAGTTTCTTAACATGGAAAACTGTCTGTTGATTGCTCTGACCTCTGGAAGAATATCTGAGAATATCTGAGTTGAAAGCTCTTATGGTGGATCAACTTTATCTTATCTTTCACAGAGACATTTTTTTTCAGACTAGTCTTTCTTTTATGCATAAAGTGGTATCCAAGTTTAGTTTGAGCCAATCTATCCATCTCCCTGTTTTTATCCCAGTATCCAAAAATGAGGGAGAAAGCATACTTTATACATTGGATGTCCAGAGACAACTTGGGTACTATCTGACAGAACAACATCTTTCGAACTTCTGAACAGTTGTTCATTTCTTGTGAAGTTAAGAAGAAAGTACAACCTATGTCAAAGCAGACTATTTCCAAATAGTTGTCTGACACTATTAACTTTTGTTCTTCCCATTACAACAAAACCATTTCAGGCAAGGTCAAGAATCACTGTACCAGGACCTTGGGTTCATCTGTGGCTTTTTGGAAAGGGTTGGAGTCCAGAAGTATTCAAGCAGCATACTTTTACAAAGGAAGATAAACTAGATTCCTTCTCCAGGTCTAGGACAGACTTTGGTATGACCACTCTGCAGTGGACCCTTCCTTTTCCACCTCCCATTTATGGTATGCTATGGTAATCTACCCATATAGCTTAGGCTACTGCAGTGATGATCAATATGAAGAACACCATACAGTTGTGTAAGTAAATGTGCCATAACAGTAGATGTTTGAATGATAACTGCTGCAGTAGCCCCTCCCTCCTTGTTTTTTATGGTTTTTATGCCAGATTATAGACATTTATTTGTTCTTTTACTGGCAATGTCCTCTCAAAGTTTAGCCTCCTTCTCTCAGTCAGCATGACAGCTCTGAATGGCTTGGAATCCAAACCTGACTTTTAGTCAGCTCAGCTTGTGCAGACTAATGGTTCGGGGGTGTAGAAGTGTCCTGAATCTCCGGAAGCTGGCTGGCTGTTATATCCTATGTATGACTTAAGGCTACTGCACCATTGATCATTTGAATATCTACTGTTATGGAAAGTTTACTTACTGTACTATATGCAACATTATCAGGGGATGGGAAAATAGATAGGGTTGAAAGGTCAGGACAGGAAACAGAAAAGAGGCATATATGACTGCTCAAAGGAGGCAGAAATCAGCTGTAGGATTTATGCTTACTTTTAGTATGGGTTTTCCATTTTCTCTTTGTGTCTACATTGGTTTTGTCCAGATACTCTGATTTCCATCTGCCTGTGAAGAAACACTGTGGTCAGGTTGGCTAGTCTTTGATTTTTCTGAACTGTGTCATGGCTAAAGTGGTTTGCAATGGACCAACCCAGTTACTTAAATAAACAAATCAATTACATGCACTTTCTCTCTCTCTCTCCTCTCTAGAAGCAAGGGTAACTGAGTAAATCTACTATTTTAGTCAAGAATCAAACCCTAACCCAGATCTACTTACAGCTGTGCTCATCACTATATAACTTATGCTATAAAATATCCAACATTTTCATAGGCAATTTCCAGACTTATAAATTGCACTCTGCACCCCATTGAATTGAGATAGGAATACTGACCACTTCACCATTATAATAGGTCCTCATTGCAGTCATGACATTACTGTAAAATATTATTTCACAGACAGTGTGGTGGATAATGGGTCAGGAAGAGGCAGCCTTATAGGGGCAGCTGCAAATTTCAGATGGTTGTGCTAGAATACAGGTCTTGCACTGGAAAAGCTACTCATTCATGTGCTCATATATATTGTACATTGAAAAGACTCATGGATATCTCAGATACATGGAGGAATGCATGGAACATGAAGAGAAGGGAAGTTATAAATGTGCTAACTGCAAGACTCAGGCTGAATTGAGGTGTTATATTTGTTCATTTATCAGCTTCTTCATAAGTTTACTTGTAATAACTCTGGATCTTTTTGCAGGCTGCAGTTCATAATTATTTTTGAAGGTGTTTTAATCATGGGACTGCATATTCCAGTATACTTGTTTCTTTTGTAGTCTCCAGTTTTTTTTCTTCATCACACATAAGTCGTAAATGTTTGCATAAATGACACTTACAATCTGTTTATAGCAGGGTGTCACAATGCTGCAATAACACACTGTACAGCTTTCCGTTTAAGAAAAAAGAAAAACTAAAATTCTTTACACACAGACTGAGGTCCAGTTTCACTTATATACTTCATTTACAAACCTAATCTTTAAAAGGGAATTCTGGAAAAAAAAAATCAGTTGCTTGTGAAGTGGTTGCTGATTCAAAGGAAACCATTTAGAGCTATTGCTGTGTACATAAGTATTCACAAGAAATGCGCTTCTTTTGAATGAAGCAGCACTGTCTCCTGAAGAGCACAGTAATGGGCAGTATGTCAGCAGTAAGGATTCACGTACAAACTCATGTCATGGGAGTACTGCCAGGAGGTAGTGTGTCAATACTAATGATGAAATGTGCAAAATCTTGTCATGAGAGAGAACCGCTACAAGGCAGTGCGTCATTACTAAGGATGAAGTGTACCAACTCAGGTCACGAGAGCATCACCAAGCGGTAGTGTGCCATTAACAAGGATGAACGTTACAAATTCAGGTCATGAGTATACTGCCATCAGGCCATGTGCCATTACTAAGGATGATGTGCAGGCTCAGGAAAGTTCTGAATGTGCTAAGGCAGCCAATGAGAGCAAGGATGCCATTTTCTCATGCTGCCAGTGATCCAGGTTCAGTTAGAGAACCTGAGTTCTACTGAGTTTATTATGTGTAGTGGCTTAAATTGCTGCTCACATCATATTCTTGAAGGTGGGAAGTATCTGCTATGTGTTCACACCAAATGGAGGACGGTGAGCCTGTAAATGCAGGGAATTAAGTGCCACTCATCCTAGTTTGTCCTCATGTGCAGAATCTTGCATCTGTTCCAACATTACCACACTGCACATAAGGTACAGAGGCAGTGTAATGCATAAGTACAAATACCGTAACACCCGCAATATGATGCCTTTGGACTAGTGCTGCCCAGTCTATTCCTCCTCTATAACATCATAAGATCAGGGTGTGAGACTTGTGTACAGACATATTGTAGAGCTGCTAGAAAGAAACCTAAAAAAATTCTAAATGTGCTAGCAGCTAGTGTAACTGTTTGCCATTTCTTAATTTGCTTATCTATTTGCAAATTTTGCTTTGCAGAATCCAGAGATCCTGAAATGAAAACCACAGACCTCTTCATAGCATCATTTCATTTCTTCTTCATCCTGTTCTTCTTCTTTGATAATTGGGTAAGTAACATGTTTCAAATGATCATTCTTAGCCAATAACAACGTATGTTATAACACAAATGTATATAAGAGAGCATAGCAAAACAGATATATAAGGTATAAATGTATGTATAAATTGCATGTGTGTATACATGCACATACACATAAACACACACACACACACACACACACACACACACACACACACACACACACACACACACACACACACACACACAAACACACACACACACATATATATATATATATATATATATATATATATATATATATATACATACATATATATATAAAACATACTATCGTATATTATAGATGTGTGTGTGTGTGTTTTGTTAAATTCATTCATATTGTACATATGAACAGAAGTTATTAGCTAAGCAAGAAAGAATGTGCATTGTAAAACAGATGACTGCAAGTGTTGTTAAGAAAACCATTGTGCTGCCCTTTTAATATGCTCTCCACTAACTTCCAGGCTCCACTCAAAGCACTGCCACTAACAAGCTAAAGCAGGAAAATGCTAAACATCACCTTGCAGCACCACCAGAAGAGATCCAGTCTCGATTGATGCAGTCACTTACAGCAGAGATACCCTGAGTTATCTCTGTTGCTAATTTGCTCCTGTGTAGGGAACTAGTAATTACAAGCAGCTAGTCAAATCACTTGTACATCCAAATATAACATACAATTTAGCTGGCAAGTAAGATGAGCCTTATGGTACTTCATGTAAATATTTCCTTCTGCATGATCAATTGTTTCTACCTTTGGCTAGGTCTGTAGCCGAAATGGGTCCTGGGAATCAATGTGTTATTTCTAATTGAATTCAGCTGACTGACAGGGGTGAAGGTGGGAGGTGGGCATAGGGAAGTATTCATAATTGGTCAACCAAACATTGAGAAGCCAAGTTGATTCATCTGTTCCAAGAGTGGGAACATGGAATAACAGTTAAGAAAAGGTAGATAAAAAAATCTTGAAATTTCAAAAGCAAACTGAATGTTAAAATCTTTTTACACAGGCAGAACTATTTCCATTAACTAAGATATTAAAGTTTAACAGTAAACGGTACTTTAGAGTATTTGGAGCATTGTACGCAAAGGAACTTGAAAACATAATAATTATTATGAATTCTAATAGTGAATTAGTGGATGTGGTAGATGTCATAAAGTATAGATTCAGGACAAAATATTTTCTTTTTGAATGCAAGCTAATGCAGTCACACTCTTAGTGCCTTTTTTCACCCCATCTGATTCCATCAGCATTACAGGGAAATACATATTTGTTGTAAAGTAAAAAAAGGAGACAAAGAAAATGCAACTGCATTCACTATTTTTGCATTGCTGTTTTGTTGTTTTTGTTTGTTTGTTTGTTTCCTGGATGTTTTGATCTATGAACATTGCTCAATAAAGTCTGAGACAAACCTATTCACAATAATTGTCCCTGTTATCTAATATGCTTTGCACCTATGTTCATTCATATTTGATGTAAGTTTCACATATAATTTCCTCTGACACTAACCAAGGAGCTCTTGAGAATATATATCTAACTTATAATAATAAACAGAGGTGTAGATGGCTCCATTAGCGACCTGTTACGGTCCCACAAACTAATGCCCCACCTCATCAGCTCTTCAAGTGAAAAGCAAAAAAAAAAAGTCCACTGTTTGTACTGACACACCATCCAGATGGCTATATACAACAAGCCCCCTCCTTCCTGCTGCATCTGTTCAAAAAGAAGAGCAAAAAAATGAAAAATGAAAAAAGGTCTGTTCTGTGCACTGGCAGAGCAGTCAGATCCATGCCTTCTCCCTTCTTTCCCAGCACTTTGATGAACGAACAATTTGCAAAAAAAAAAACTGAAACAGCAACAATAAAAAAGTAAAAAGGTCCACTCCTCCTTGCACTAGCAAACCAACCAGATGGCCATGTACACATTCCCTTCCTCCTGCCCCAGCTCTTCAATGGAAGAGCAAAAAAAAAGTCTGCCATCAGGTACCTGGGACTACTGAAATGCAGGAGCAAATCAGGTACCATCTCTGTGCCATGCCTCTGAGCCTCCTTCCTCACATCTAGTAATTGCACACCAACTTAATAACAGCTGGAAAAGTAATGGAAAGCAGTCATTGACCTCCTTAGGCAATCGTTATGCACTGGAGGCTGGCCCATTTAAGCACATCTTCACTCCTCTTCCCTTCTTTTCTTGCATACATATTTAGGCTCCACTCACAGTCCAGTGGCTACCATAGATTGTTGCTGTGTTAACATTTATACAGTCGTAATTCAGTCCATTAACTGCATATTTACTTTCCATTTCCATGTTAAGCGTAAGGGCTCTTTTAATTTATTTAGGTATTCTGGACCTGTCACTGTAATCATCCCACTTGAACCCATTCCTCCCTCCTTCACTACCTTCTCCATTCCTTCCTTTCCTGCCCTCTAATTCTCTTATCTAAACCAACTTCCATATTATGACAAGAATGCCATCTACTACTCTCTATTCTCCCTCACTTCCAAGTTCTGGAACCCTGCTATCTGCTTCCTAATTTGCAATTTGTTTTTGACATTAAACAGCTACACCTACTGTAGCTTATAAAACAAACTGCCTTGTATTGTACAGCTGTCTACCAATTACAACTCTAATGTGCTTTTTTTGCCAGTTTTTAGTTATTATCTAATTCTATATTTACTACTTAGTATAAATGTCTCTGTTGCTGTTTTTCTCTTACTTGTACTGATATGGACAATTGCTTAATCATTTTTTATATATATTTTACTGTATTTTACTTCAGTCATGTAGTTTTTCTTGATTAGTTGTACTGTGGAGCTTTTCTTCCTGGGTCTTTGCTGAAAAAGGGCATTTGCTCAGTTGGACTATCAACAAATGTCAAATAAGTAAGTAAGTAAGTAAATAAATAAATCAATTCTTGTCCTAAGTTCAGGTACTGTCTAAAATTATGTTGTTAGACAAAGTCTAAGTAGGTTACTCCATTGAACTGATACTGTTGTCCTGCTACCTATCACATGGTTTTCTAATCTAGGTTAATCATATCTCTCTTAAATAATATTTTTCATTTTCTGGTAAATCACGTTTTTGGGGGGTTGTCTTACAGCTGACAATCAGCTTCCACTCAGGACCTCTACTGGTTCACTGGGTCTACTAGCATTATCTTAGCACCCCCCCCCCCAAGGCTAACCCTGAACTAGTGAGGAGCCTGGGGACCCTGGTACAGCATCGTACTGCTGTCAGAAGTATTTTCCTGTTATTTCAGTCTGTAACTTCCTCTTCCTCACATGCTTTCTTGCTTCATCCTAAGACAAGCATACAATGGGCAGTACTGGTATATCCTCCTGTCTGTGAGTGGACTCAGCCAATATCCCTTTCTTCTTCAGACTACAACCCTCCCTCCCTTCCATTCCCAACCCCTGCATGTACTCAGCCAGCACTGGACATCCAGCATTTGATGCATGCAAGTGAGCACCCTTCTCCAGGATAGGTGTGCCCATCCTTCTGTGACAGTTTCTTTGACACCTGAACCACCAGTTGTACCTGGGTCACCTGGACTGTAATCAGGGCTTTATTTCTCCTGTGCTACTTTTTTCTGGTAAATCACTGAGGTTTACAGTCAGTCAATAATACCAGACAGTAGAGTTTCATACATACCTCTTATCGTTCAGAAAATAAATGTTGATGTAAAATCTGTTGTTCTGTTAACTTTTTAAGTTGTTTACAGTAAAATTTAAAATTGTCCTTGATTTTAAGACTTTGTCCCTCCATTATTTTTGGCTTCATCCAGAATTCTTGAGCAAAGAAGTTGAGAGGTATGCTCCTACCTCACTTTGATCTGGTGTGATTGCTGAGAACTTTTTAACATCGATGCTGTTTAATATTAAGTGTATTGTTGCCAATGAAAACAATTGCAAATGATAGTTCTGGTGGGTAGAATTTCCCCAGCATATGAAGGACTGTTTTTTCTGTCTAAATGAATAAGTAATTTCACATTTTTTCTCTACCCATGTCATCTATAAATTACTTTTCCATTTGATTGATGAAGATGATGTCAACCACTTTTGTGGCAGTTGCTTATAATACGTATATATGGATATATGGAGTACTTGGTCTTGTGTATTGCATTTAAAGAAATGACACTGGCATGCATCTATTACATTTGCCACAGTTTATATAATTTGCCACTAAAGTTGTAAAGTGAGTTTATTGTTGCTTTACTGCTGAATTATTTTCATGGACATCCAGTGGCCTTCAATAAAATAGCATTTTTCCATCAGTACATCTGAGCGTCAGAGTTGTCAGATTAGCAACAAGATTTGCCATTCTAATTTGACAGAATGCTGCATGTTCCATTTGAGAACATCTCAAACTGGAGAGAATGACAGACACCCTTCTAGCTGCCTACCAGGACCTTTTCCATGCATTCCTGCACTTATTAGATGCCAAGAGCTACAGTGTTCCATCTGACATAGACTATGATGTATCCGTATTGTCCAAGACTCTGTCCTCTGACACTGGATCAGGTAATGCTGTGCAGTGAGTGACAGAATTTTCTGACAAGTCTGCCTTCTTTTGTGACCATGTTTAAATGTTACACATACCTTCACCATTCATAAGAGTTAAACATGAGCTTAGAAATGTGTAATAAATATGACACCCTGGCTGTAACTGATTACTTGAGTTTAGTAATAGTACAAGTTACAATGTTGCTTACTCAGTCTCATTAACAATACCTTTTGCAAACAGAGTAGGTGACGTGTGAGAAACTTTGTCCTTTTTACTACATGTACATGCAACACATGCCAAGAACCTGAAGAATAAGGACAAAAGAATATAGTTATCTCCATGGCACGCCCATGGGCTGAACTTCAATCTTTTATCAAATATATCAGCATTCAGTATTATTCACACAGAACATTTGCTAAATAAACTTTGGGTGTGTGCGTGTGTGTTTTGTTTCTGTTTATTTTTGTACATGTTTGTTTATGCATATGTATACGTGTGTGTGTGTGTGTGTGTGTGTGTGTGTGTGTGTGTGTGTGTGTGTGTGTGTGTGTGTGTTGGTAAGGTTACTTATAGGAGAAAAAGTGCAAAATTAACAGAATTATGTATAATAACTAATGAGTGCAGAAGGGATGGAGTTATTTTAACCACTACTCAGAACTTAAAACTGAGGTGTATAGGAATGGAAGAGCCATTGCACTGCATGTGGCAGAGCTTTTGCATTTAAAAGTTGAACAGAAGTATCCAAATGCAAAATGGCCCGTGCACTCCTATAGTAACCTTCACACCTGCAGTCAGGCCAAAGGATGCAATACTATGACGGAGGGAAAGTGCTGTTGCTTTTTTGTTGAGAATAAAAAATGTTTTATTGAAGCAAAGCAGAACACCTGTAAATCCAACAGGGAATGACATAGACAATATTATTTTGTTGCCTGAGTCAGCACTAGATGGCCATTTGTTTAAATGATTTAGACTTGTTTACTAGAATGTCAGCTGCAGGACAAATCACATTCCAGTTTCTCTGAATAAATACAACCCAGCTGTCAACATTTAACATCTTAGAACATGTTTTTCTTGAAATGTTCGCCTACTTTTGTTAATCCCCAGGCAGGTTGCTAGTTTGATGAGATCTTGCTTTGGGCTTTTTTGTTTAAGATGATTATAGCTGTTGCAGTGAAGATGCTTGTGGCTTAGTGGATGGAACTGATACATATATTTTAGTGTTACACTTCTGAAGCCTTGACTTGGAAGACAACAGAAGAAAATAATAGCAATGTCGATGAAGGTAGGCCTATATAAAAAAACAAGATACAGGAGAATAAATAAGACCCACAATGCACAGCACAAAATAATGGATCAAAGTTTTAATGAAGGGTAAGCACTTTCACCCCTAACAAAGGTGCTTCATCAGACCAAAGAACATAAAACTGCATTCTCAAACAATATATATATATATATATATATATATATATATATATATATATATATATATATATATATATATATATATATATATATATATATATATATATATGAGACAATTAAACATCAATTAATCAATTAAAATGCCTAATAAAACAAATCATATGACTAATATAGGTTTTAAAGGAACCATTTCCTTCAACCCAAACCCTCTATCAGCTTGTAGTTTAATAATCCATCTCACTTCTGTTGTTTCAGTAACATTAGTAAAGTCATCCTCTTGCATCTTTGTGAATGAGTTGTAAGACCAAAAATCTAAAAAGAGTGTATAGACTCAAACATATTCATACGTTTGGTGAGGGCATTAATCATCTTAATCCTCCTAATGTCACTCATATGTTCAGTGATTCATTCTTTAAGGGATTTGTTCATCTTCCCAACATAAAAACATGAACATTCAGGACAGATCTCCAAATAAATCAGATCAGTGCTCCTACATGTAGCAAATAAATCAGGGCTATATCTAAAATTAGTATTTGGATGTATAAAATAATTCTGGTCTAAGATGTACTTAAAAGAGCTACACAATCAACATGGAAAGGTACCTCTCCATGCAGAAATTTTCTCATTTGTCTTATTTTGCTTGTAACATAAATGACACTTGAGTGATTTACTATTTTTAAAACAAAAATTAGGTCTTGTGCCAACAATCCCAGTCTGCATTAGCTTCCGCCAATAATTTTATCAGAGGTCCTTTAACCATCTTAGACTAGACCCCCAGAAAATAAATTCTCAATTACCTCTTTCTTCCCCTTCACACCTCCAACATTTGCTGTCTGCCTGAGGAAAAATTCTCTGGAGTCTACATGGGGTATAAAACTATCTATGTAAACATTTCCAGCCAAAAATCCTAAATATTCTACATATATCCTCCCATTGGTTCTTTGTGAATTGCTTATCTAATCTCTCTCTTCCCAATCCTTTTTACCCTCCTCTGATTGATTCTTATAGCTATCATGCAGTATTTTATATGCTCTACTAATTATTCCTTTTTAATGGGAACTTCTGTTCTAGATTATTCTCTTGTTGGCTTTGCTCTTAGAATATTTTCTGCTGCTTTATGAATACAACACTCTGTAAGGCTGCTTTTAGTCTCCTTAAGGATCTGCATCCAAAACCCCACTCTCTCCTTATTTCTTGAATTTCCACTTTGAATAATAGCTTTCTGCTTGTGTTATATATATGAACTTTAACTGTGTAGCTCTAAAATATCCCTTCAAATCAGGTAATCATTAACCATGTTGCTCTACTGGAAGGATCACCTTATCCCATTTTGCCCTTGCCCTCTTCTCCTGCCAGATAAAATTCTTTAACTTTTGATTATTATTGTCCAAAACTTCTTCTCTGTTGATAAAAAAATATTCCTGACCTGTATATAAAACTAAAGGGGCTAAAAACATTTTTACTGCTTGTATCTTGCTATCCATATCCATAAACAAGAGCTTTCAGTTTCTCATTTTTTGTATAATCTTTTCTTTAGTATCTTCCCATATACCCTTAGCTGCCATAACAAAAGCTTTTTTAACCAATACTCCTAAATACTTCATCTTGTCATGTCCTATAAATAAGAGCATTGCTAACCACTTCGTGTGTGGGCACATAATGTACACCTATAGCCTTTGTTTAATCTTCATTCATTTTATCATGCAATATTTTGTAGACCATACTAATGATCCCACTTTTTAACCACAGCTAATTTTCTAAATTCTACTAAAAACTCTACCAGTGCTGGTCTTTCACTTACAATCCCTCTATTGCTTTCTCTTTGCCTATTCTCTGATATTAATCCCCGATAAGGAAGGCGATCTCTAGCCTGCAGTCCAGATATATTCTTGGCCTCTTCCCACTGTATTACTTTTCTGTACCTAATTAATTGCTCCCAATACCTTGGTTCCTTTGCTAGTTTTTTTCCAGTAAAGTCCAGATGCCTTTTGCCTATTCTCTGTACCCCTAAAGCGAGTCATCCATGTTGTCAACATCTCCTTTCTCCATTCTTATATTGGCTTAGTTCTTAAAATACTTTCTGTTACTTTATGGCTATAATATTGTTTTAGTCTTTTTTAATATCTCCAAATCTTTTGGGTTTCTAATATTATGATGGGAATGGACCCCATCCCTAAGTCAAAGTACAATTAAGGTTCATGAAATTAGTATTGTTTCAATCTTTGATGTCAGTCAAAAGTGGTCTTTGCAGCACTCACAATGTGCCCAGTAATGACTTCTTCTGCAATTCATATGGGCTTACATGGATTTGTAACATATCTAAATATGATTGTAGATTCTTTTTTATAAGACCAGTTGCTCCAACTACTGTTGGAACTAACTGGGTATCTCTTCCACATTGCTCTCATTTCTGCCTGCAGATCCTTATATTTTATGACTTTGTGTCTCTCTGTATGCAAGACACTGTAGTCACTGAGTATAGTGATTTCAATGATCAATGCTACTTTTGTCTTCTTTTCTTGGACCACTATATCCGGTTTTCTAGCATCTGTCTTTTGAACTGTTGATAATGGGTGATCCCATGTGATATAAACTTCATCATTTTCTGTGATGCTTTGTGGCTCATGTTTCCAGTGTTTTTCACGCGCTTCTGTACCATAATGTTTGCACAATCCTCAGTGCAACAGTCTTGCCACATTATTATGCCTTTCAGTATACAGTCCTTCTGCCATTAGTATGTCACAACCAGCAACAAGGTGTGCGACTGTTTCCAATTTGTTTTTACAAAACCTACATTTGTCTGTTTTTCCCACATGTTCAATGAACTTTATAAACCAGCATGTACGTAGCTCACTATCTTGGGCTGCCAATATTAACCTTTCATCTCTTGGTTTGAATACGCCTCTCCTTAACCATTTCTGCATTTGTTTCTGATCAACGTGAAGTTCTTCCAGAAGTTTTCTATACTTGTAACTATATTTATGCTTTTTTCACATTTCTTGTCTTCTCATCTAGTCCTTCACCTTATATTCTTTTTTTTTTTTGTTTTTTGCACATTCAGTTGCTGCCTGATTTTTATCAACTTCTGGTTTGATTTCCATTCCTGCTTGATGCCTATATGCTTCTGCTAAATTAAGCAGAGAAGTCATCTTAGATTTATTCTCCTCATGTTTCAAAACTTTCACTACATTTGGCTCTTGTGAGGTCAGCAGATATGTGTGGAGTCCCACAATTGCAGATCTATACATGTAATCAGTTTCAAGGAGGCCCATCCCTCCTTCGGAATTGGGAATATATGACCTTGGTATAGACTGATTTGTATAAATCATTTGGTGAGCATGAAGCATCCTTCTTGTTTTCCTATCTAATCTATCCAAAATGTTTTGGGGCCATTCATTCACTCCAAAACTGTAAGTTAGGACAGAAAGACCAAACTGGTTTATAGCTTGGAGTTTGTTCCTAGATGTCTGTGCTGTTTTCAGAATTAATTTAAGTGTTCTAAAGTATTCCTTACTAAGTTTTATTCACATTTGCTCATGTTTTATTGTTGATCTTTCATCATTTCCCAAATATTTATACACTCCCTCTTGCTCAAGTTCTTTTATATCACATTCTTGTCCCAAACTGATGTTTTCCTGGTGCTGCAGTTTTCCTGCTTTAAAAGTTGCTTTTACACACTTATTAAGACCAAATGACATTCTCATATCATCTGAAAAAGTTTTGACAACCTGCAGCTGTGCTTTCAATTCCTCATCTGATGAGCTATACAGTTTAAATCATTGATAAAGAGAAGATAAGAAGTTTTTACAATTTGTTGTTTTCTTGGAGCCAAATTGTAGCCATGGCCTAAGCTGTTAAGTAAACAGCTTAATGGGTTAATGACAAGGCAGAATAGCAACAGTGACAGAGATTCACCTTGGAATATCCCCCTTTGAATTTTTATCCCTGGGATAATAATCTGTCCTTTATCATGGCTTAATTGCAATGTGGTCTGCCACTGTTTTGTGGTCACTGTAATGTAGTCGATCAGTGTATGGTGTATCTTATACATTTTAAGCACTCTTTTATCCATCAATGTGGGATACTATCAAATGCTTTTTTATAAAAAATCCATGCCATACTTAAATTCTTCCCCTTTTTACAGTTCTCCAGTATGACTTATTTAACAACAAATGATCCTTTGCTCAATATGACTTTCTTTTATTGCCCTTTTGATCTACTGCCATAATTGAATTTTGTTCTAAATGGCTATAAACTGTCAGCATCAATTCCCGAGTATAGTTTATATGCCGTCAGAAGCGAAGTTATTGGTCTATAATTTTTAGAGTAGCTTGCAGGTTCACTCTTAAGTAGGAGCATTGTTTTGCCTGTTGTTAGCAAGGTTGGTGTCTGTTTGGGGTATGCATATAAATAGTTCTTACTCATGGCCAAATCTTTGTGCAAAGATGTTAATACTTTTAACCAAAAGTTAGGTATTGCCTCAGTGCCTGGGGTTTTCCAATTAGAGGCTTTTTTTAACTTTGTTTCAATCTCTATGGCTGTTACTTCATCAAATTTCATATCCTGCACCTTTAAACTTCTTATTCTTTCTTTTACTTCTTCTATCCATTTAGCATCTTTGTTACGTTCCACAGGATCTTCATAGGTACTTCTCCAAAATGTACCTATTCCCTCTTTTTTGGCAGTCTTTCAGCTCCTTTACCTTGTTTCCCAATTCTCTATAAAACTTTTTTGGGTCATCAATAAATTGCTTATTCCATACTTTTCCTTTGTATTTATCTGTGTATCTTCTAAGTTTTTCCACCTGTGTTGAAAGTTTTAGTTTCTTATTTGTGATAGTGCATGATAGACACTGGTCTGTTCTAATACTGTGCATTGCTTTAATCACATCTATATTTTTTAGTATTTTTGTTGATCTATTCCCTCTTCTATAGTCTTCTAACAGCGACACTTCTTGTCTTAATTGCTTTATAGTTTTCTCTCTTCGATACTTCCATGATGGTATTCGATTTTTCCCCTTCTTTTCCCTTGATCACTGTGTTCTTGTGGTAGAACTTTATCAGTTATTAATTTAGCAGCACAGTAATATATCCTGTTTACTTCTCTTATCTCACATGGATTTCTATGGACAGTCCTAATTACTGCATTTATTTGTTTTATCAGACTTCTGACTTTTGGGGTTTTATTGACCTTCTGCAGTCTATTGCTCTCATTGATCTTAATAATTGTCTATCTATGTCTATTAAATCAAGCAACTCTTCTCTCATCTCATTTTCTTCCAAACTGAGGGCACATCTCTTGTTTTCCATTTCCTGCAGGCATTCTATAGAAAGTTCTGTAGCATCTTCCTTTGGCACCTTCTCTTCAGTTTCATCCTGTGCCATCCATTCCTCTGTCATATGGGAACTCACTGGCCTATCACTCTTCAACATTGACTGCATCAAAGTTTCCACAGTTTCTTGTTCTTTTCCTTGCTGTCTAGCTTCAAGTGAATGTTTATACTGGTATCCTGTGCAAGGTTCCAAAATATCTTGATATGGCATCTGACCAATTGCTTCCTGTTCCACTGGTTTCCCCTTAATTTGGATATCCATTGCTCTGTCCTGTTGTGGTGCTTTCTGCATTCGATTTTCTACACTGAATCCTTCACTTTGCAGGTACTCCATAACCTCAATTTCTGTTTCTTTAACTTCTCTGTTACTAATCGCCTTTTCTACTTTTCCTCTTTGTCTTCTTATTTTTTGTATTGTAAAGTTTTCCATGTCCGGATTCCTTTGCCAAATATCTTTGGTGCTGCTCTTTTTGTATTAGTTAGTTTTCCTTTCTCCTTTGCATAAATATTACACCATATTAAATCTCTTATTCTTTCCCATGTCCATATTTTTTCTTCAGATATCTCCTGATCTTCTCGTTTCTCCTTACTTTGGGGAATCACTCCATCATGCTGTGATGTAACGTGTGTTGGACTTTCTACACCAAATATTTCATTTCACAGACATTCCATAACTTCAACTTCTATTTTTTTAACTTCTACTCTGATAATCTTCTTGTCTTTGTTCCATCTTTGCGATATTATTTTTTATTGTGAAATTTTCCATATCGGGATGCTTTTGCCTGTATTTATCTTTGAATATCTTTGAGGATGCCTTCCTTATATTGATTAATTTGGCTTTCTCATTTGCATAAATATTGCACCATATCAAATATCTCTTTCTTTCCCATGTCCATATTTCTTTTTTATACTTTTCAAATATCTCTAGGTTTTGCTGTTTATATTTTTGCACTTCCTCAGATGCTTCTTTTTCCAAACAGATCAAAGTTTCTTGATCTATATACTGTTTTCCCCAAATCTGTTGTATTAATGGACACAAATTTTCATTTGAAGCTTGTGACAGTTTTTCTTGCAGAAGTTTTTTTCTTTCCTCTAATTTCTCTCTTAATCATTTTGTATATCTTGTGTCTGGAAATTCTGGGCTTTTTGCATAATAGTAACAATACATAATTTAGTTCTTATCCTCAATAGTACACTCTATCATCTTGATGGCTCTTCTTTCGCCTATCAGTTTTTGTGATTTTTGTGGAATGCTACTTCCTTCTACAACAGGGGAGCCATCCCCATTGTAGGAATGTTTCTATATTTTGAGGATTCTACACTGTCATTTTTTTTCCAGTCCTGGCACCAGTGCGCCTAGCAGGATTAGGCACTTTTTTATCCTGGGTCTTGTGCACCCAGCTATCTCTTTTAATTTTTGACCTACTTCTGTCCATGATATATGCTATATAAATAAAGTCTATATATCAGTGTCGCCTTGGTGAGATTTTGTGAAAACAGGGTCCACTTCGCGAAGGTACTCACCAAGACTTGAGGATGACTTCAGTTTCAGCACTACTACTTTCCTTTACTTGCTGACTTTTCATCTCTCCATTCAGATTCCTATTATAAATATAATATTCTGCATGACTGTTGTTATTCTCCTTTAGGATCTGCATCCAAGATCCCAGTCTGTCCTTATTTATTGAGCTTCCCCAGAGAGCCTGTATTGGAGCCTTAACCGTGTAGCTCTGAAATAGCCCTTCAAATAAGTAATCAGAAACCACCTTGTTCTGTTGGAAAGATCAACATATCCCTCGTGACTCTTGCCCTGTTCCCCTCCCAGATGAAATCCTTCAAGTCTTTATTAATTGTCACCAACAACTTCTCCTATGGTTGGTAAAAATATGCTTGACCTGTGTATCAAACTAAATGGACTAAAAACATTTCACTGTTTGTATCTTGCCATTCTTATACATAAACAAGAGCTTCCAGGTTCTCAGTTTATGTATAATCTTTTGTTAAGTCTCTTCCCACATATCCTTAGCTGCCATAACATAATCATTTTTACCCATACTCCTAAATACTTCATTTAATAATTTCCCCATAAATATGGGTATTGTTTAACCAATGTGTGTGTGGACATATAGCTTACAGATATTACCATTGTTTTATCTTCATTAATTTTGTATCCCATAAAGACTTGAAACTGTCTCAGAATGTTCTTCAACACCAAAATATCTTTATATGTTTTTATCAGGTACAAAATGTCATCTGCAAATAAAGCCAACCATATCTCTCAACCTCTTAGAGCAAGTAATCTGGACAAAGCCATACATAATGGGGGGACAAAGGCCCCAAAATAGGGACAATTTTTAAATATTTCTCTTAAAAATATAGAAAGTTGATAGCATAGCACATTTTTCTTTATAATGCATTTTCTGAAGAGTATGAAGTCTGAAACTGAAATGTCTGTCATTTTTTTCTGATTTTAATCTTTAATGACTTGCCAGTGATTTGCCAGAAAACTACAACTACAATTTTATGAATAATGGACCAAAAATATGAGGGAAAGATCTAGACATTCTGCAAAAATCTGTACAGCTGAGAGGTATGAAGCCAACTTTTCTTGGTTACCATACCAATTATATACTTAAATTTCTAAGTCCCCTATTTTCTGTGCCAGTGGTTCTAAATATAACACAAATAACAAAGGGGAAAGAGGACACCCTGCCTGGTTCCCCTGTTCAAACAGAATTTATCAGAGTGGACCCCCCTCCCCACTCTTTAATTTTCGCCTCCAATCCCTCATATATCCTCCTATTTAACCTTATCAATTTGTCAGGGAATGCAAATACTTCCATTGTCCTACTCATAAAATCCCAGCTTACTCTGCTGAATACTTTCTCTGCATCAAGACCCACCAACAACTGTGATATTTTCTTACATTTTGCTTCCCTCAGGATCATCATTGTTCTGTTAATGTTGATGAATGTTTGTCTCCCCTCCACAAAACCATATTGATCCATATCTACCAATTTTAGCATCGCCTTTGCCAGTCTTCTAGCCATTATAGACATAAACACTTTAAAATCATTGAAATAAGTCTATATGAAGCTGGATCTGATGGTTCTTTACCATCTTTAGGTATTACAGCCAGCACAGCTTTCTTCCAGGATGTTGGTGCTTCTCCTGTTTTTAAAACATGGTAAAAAAACCTTCCAGATCTTTATTACTTTCTTCTATCATAGCTTCCAAGATTCCTCAGAAATACCATCTACTCCTGCAGACTTTCTTGTAGACTGGTCATGCATAACCATTTTGATCTCGTTTCCTCCTGTCCTAATCATTAATAATAGACCCTCATCTACCTCTAACCTTGTTATATTTAATTCTTCCTCAAACATTTCCATTTGTACTTTTTCTTGAGTTTTACATTTCTCTACTTTATACAGACTTTCATAAAATGTCTGAAATATTTCTATTACTACAGGATCTCCTTGTTATATGCTCTCCTTAACATTGCCAACAATCCTTTCCACTTTCTATTGCCTGAGCCATTGTGCTTAAAGCTTTTGTGTTCTAGAGTTGTTAGCAAAAAATAGCAGTTTTTCTAAACTCATGCATATTATTCAGGTAGTCCCTTATTTTCTCTTCAGCTGTCTGCAGTTGCATCTCTTCTTGTTTTGTGAGATTCCCCTATTCTGAAATATTTTAACTTTTGTTAGTCCCTCTAAATATTTCCTTTTACTTCTTAACCATATATATTTTTTTATTTTATTTCTACCCTATTTTTAAACTCCAGTTTCATTTTATTCCACTATATTTTCTGAAGAAGTTTCTATCTTCCTTAATAACTTCAGAATAACATCCACTACCAATTCTTTAAATTCCTCTCTGTTTAACAGGCAAGTGTGGAAGCACCAGTGTCTCATTTTTATTTCATAACACTGCATTTATATTTTAGTTATTATTGGTGCGTGATATGAGACAGTTATTGAATGCAAATCAAAACTTTCAATTAAATGCACATGTAGTAGTGAAATACAATTTCTGTCTAGCCTAGCCCAGTTTTTGTACCTTGGGGAATAGTATGTAAATTCTCCCAGAGTTCCTACTACTGAATTCATTTGTTCTATACAAAATATTTTCATAAAGTTCTTAAAAAATCACCCTCTTTTTTTATATTTTCCCTTCTAGGCCCCCCAGATACATTCTCAGTGTTGCAAATCAAATTCCATTTCCAACCTATAAGCAATATTCCCTGCTGAAAGCTGATTATTTCTTCCAGAATTTTCTTAAGCTCCATTGTAGCAGTTTTAGGTGGAGTATAAATACATGCCAGCATAATCCTCCTTCCTTGCCAATAGCCTCTTACTACTACAAATATACCATTATTATAATTTTTCCTCTTCTATCACTATTGTAGCTCCTCTAGCAATTAATATAAGTACTCCAATTTCCTTTGTCCTAGAAAGTCTGCTGAATAACCATCCTGAATTCCCTTCTTTATCAAATTCTCAAGTTCAGTTTTTTCCAAATGTGTCTCCTGTAGCATGCAGCTGAGAACAATTTTGATCATTTTTAAGTTCCTCCCCCAGGAATTCTGCAATTCTTGGCTGACCTTTTTCAGAACAGGGGCAACTATTACACTATCAAAGTGAAATCAGTGGCCATATCGTCTGTTCAGATTGGTTAGAATCCCACGTCCATTGCATCCTTAAAACTATCTAAAGCTTTTTTAGAGGAATGTTCCTGTTATGACTTCCATTTAGAGACCCAATTCCTTGTTGGGATATTACTGTTTTACAACAAGCCCTAACAAGTACTCCATTTGATTTAAAATTTTTGTCATAGAAAACTATTTTCTTAGTTGCTGTTACTTCTGCTAGAAGAATTTCTAAGCTCCCTGCCTTGTCTACAAACCCCCTTACCTGTTTTTTCACAAAGACAGAGTGAGTTTGAGAACCAATTCTTCTTTTCTTCCAAAGGTGGCTTCTGAATCCTCTTTCAACCAAGCCATAAATCTTCCCAAATTTTTCCTAAACTTTTCAAACAAGGCTGAATACACATTGCACTTACCATATGTTTACCATCAATTGACCTTCTATTTACAGTGGGCATGAGATTTCAGAAAAACTGATCAGTTGTTCCTTCCTTACTCCCTTGTCAAAACGGCATAAGGAGTATTTAAGGTCATAATCACCTGTTGACTGCCTATATGCATTTTCTATATTTACAAGTAGCTGGGACTGTCCCTGACTGTGCCCCCAAAAGCCCATTCTACCAGATCAGCCTATTCATCAACAGTATTCTTTTCCATTCTTTGCATTCTTTGCAGCTGCCACTTGGTCCAAGGTTCACACATTAATTTCTCATTAGAAATTGGGCATATGATCTAGATCAATAACATCTTTTGATTCAGCTGTGCTAGAATATTTTTCCATGAGACCACTCAGGTGTTACTGCCCCATACATTGAGGAACAGAAAGAAAGACATCAGATATAAAGGTTATGTACTCACCATAGCAATATATCTGTATTGTATCTATCCATCCTTCCTCAACTCCCCTCCTGGGTCTGTATTAGTTTGCCGAAATTGCATTGCAGTGAACACCTAATCATCGACCCTAATTCAGTGAAAATCTTTTTAGTGATTTGCTGAATTTACAGAGGGCAAGGAAACACCTGCCCTACAGCACAATGAACCGAAAGCTAAGCAAATCGAACCCACCCAAGTAGGAGGCTTCACCCCCATACCACCCAATAAGGGGGGCTGCACCCCCCAACTATATATACCAACTCTGAGATTGCACTACAGTGGAGAAAAGGGCAAAATTGTGCTGTAGGGCAAGTATTTACTTGCCCTCAGTAAATTCAGTGAATCTCTGAAACAAATTTCTCTGTATGAGGGTTGATGATTAGTTGTTTGCTGCAATGTGATTTCAGCAAACTAATATAGATCCCCCTCCTACTTTACCCCTTCCATGTGTTTGACAGCATTTGATCATCTGGTTCCTGATTTTCTCTGACTGACCTAGTCTAGGCTGCTTGAGGTTAATTATCAAGACCTAAGTTTTTTTCAGCAGTTTTTTTTCTTTACTACCTCTATCTTAGATTCTATACTCTTTCTGTTTTTCTAGGGGCAGGCTCAAATTGAGGCATTTCACACAACACCAAGGATTATGGGTAAGGGGAGGAGCCTGAACACTGAATCCAGAAGCTTGAAGTGGCCAAAGTCAGATCCAAGATGCATCTGAGACCCATACATTGAGGAAGAATGGAAAGAGACAAAACAGATCTATTCTATTGTATTTGAAACAAATGCACACTGGTCTTGTAAAGCCAACTTTAAAAAGAGCAAAAGACAAGCCAGTGAGATGCATTCATCTACAGCCAGCTCCCTTTATTTTGTTTCTGTAATCCTCAATGATTTGCTACAAAACTACAAGTTTTATGATGCACAGACCACAGACATGAGGTGAAGTCAAGGGCATTCTCTGAAATCGGGACTGTCTTAGAAAATAAATATTTCAACATATTTCATATACATGCACACTAGTCCTGTAAAGACAAACTGTAAAATGATTGAACAACAAGATATAACTTGCTTTCAACCACAGCCAGCTTCATCCACACAATTTTCTGGCTGCAGTTCTCAATTATTATTACTGGTGATAGCAATTTGGAGCTCATTTTGGTTTTATTAGTTGTTAGAAACTTCCACTAGTATTTATATTATATTATATTTTATTTACAATCTTCAATTATTTGCTAAAAATAAAAGATTTTATTCGACACAGACAAAAACATGAGGCAAAGTCAGGGACAGTCTATAAAAAATAAACAGTCTCAACTTTGTTTTGCTCGGAAAGGGAAGTTAGAAAGTAATGCTTTCAGACTTTAAACTGAGAAAACAAGTTGCTTTCAACCAGACTTTAAAATAATAAAATGAAAATATGGTAAGTTGCAGACATCTACAGCTAACTCACCATTTAATGGCTGCAATCCTCTATGATTTGCCAGAAAACCAAATTATTGTGAAGCACAGACCAAAGTGTGAGGCAAAGATAAGTACAGTCTGCGAAATCAGGGGCTGTTTCAATTTTGTTTCACACGCAAAACAGCAGCAAGAAAGTAATGCTGCCTGACTTTAAATGGAGCAACAACAAATTGTTTTCATTCACAACCAACCTGCAACCCTGCAACCTCCCCCTCCCACGTACTGAAAGCATTTCTCAATGCTAAAATAATTGGTTGCCTGGTGGGAAGATAAAAAAAGATTTACTTCATGTTATCACAGCCCTCTACAGTAGTCTGCAGCTCAGCACAATAATAATTAAATAATTAATACTGATTCCCTACTCGTTGCCTTCCCAGTGAAACAAAAGAAGGCAATGAGCAGAAGGTTGCAGTGCTGTGCATGGGATTGTGGGGATTCATTTATTCATTTGTTTGTTTCTCTACTTAGAAACAAAGAAATAAATAATCAACAGGAAAAAAACAACCAACCTGTGCTGTGTAAATGTGAAACCAAACAAATAAAACAGAGTAAAGCAGTCCAAAAAAGTAGAATGATGATATGACACCAGGCTCTCATCATAAAACGAACAATCTTTTATTTTAAAACAACATAAGCGCTTTCACAGTTCTTACTGCTTTTTCAGATGTCAGAATAAAAATGCAGTCACACACACAGCAATGTATACAGAAATCCAACTAGCAAATCAATCAGTTAAGCAATTATGTATTAAAAGAATACAAACAATGAATGTAATAAAAATTAAAAAAAAAATCAGAGACGAACTTAAAATCATCTAATGCACATATGTATATGTAAAGCTCATCTAAAAAGTGAGCGTGTTTGTAACAAAAGTTTAAGGGGAACTTTATCATTTAGTCCTGATCCTTCACCTAGCTATCCACTTGCTCTCTAATATTTCAGTAGAATTTCTAACATCACCCAGTCTCTTAGTAGCTGCTACCTGTGCTATAACTTGAAACTTAAAACAATGTATGTATGAAGTGGGCTTCGCATGTTTAGAAAGAGCACTGCACTTAGTACCATTATTTACATGTCTTAAATGTTCTACTATATGTTCTCTCAACTGTCTATCGGTCTTGTCTACATAAAACTTCATGCAGGCAGTGCAGTATGCTAAATAAACCACATGAGAAGAAGTGCAAGTAGCTTGAACATCAAATACATACTGTTTACCCTGATCTGGATGTATAAACATACCAGTGGTGTCAATGTATCTGCAGCACTTACAAGTATGGTATTCACTCAAAATTCTGCACTTTCAGGAGTTTCTGCTTTCGGTCTTCCGGTCTTAGTTTTGTGGACTTTGGTAATGTCAGCTTTTGCGATAAGTACACCCAAATATACACATACATATATATGTGTGTGTGTGTATATATATATATATATATATATATATATATATATATATATATATATATATATATATATATATATATATATATATATATCATGGCATACATGCATTTAGCCAACGATTATATTACCAATGTATAACATGTTGAAAGCAGTGTGGCAAAATCCCAAAAAAGTGATCACAAGAGTTGTGAATCGCAAAATATCGCCCCCTTTTTGACCCATGGTAGCATTGATTTAGATGGTTGAGCAGTTGGAAATGTCAAATTCGGTGTTATTTACGACATTCCGACCATCCGGCATTCTGAAATTTGAGGTTTAAAGTTGGTGTTGTGCATGATCGAGCAATGTGTGCTCGATCAAATGAATGTATTCCATATAAAATATATATGTGGGTCTACTTTGTTTCATTGAATCTCATGTCACTGAATGTCATTTCATCCTGACCACTTTGCTGAAAACTCAAATTACTGAAAACTCATTTCACTGAATCTCATTTCACTGAACTGCAGTTAGTATATATATATATATATATATATATATATATATATATATATATATATATATATATATATATTTCTATGGGACTGTGTAGAGTACTGTAAGGCAAGTAAAAAGTATATGCCCTTTTCCCCACTGTAGTGTGATCCTGGAGTTAGTATATATAGTTAGGGGGGTGTGGGGGGCAAAGTCCTCCACATTGGGGGGGTATGAAGGGCATAGCACCCCCATTTAGTTTGAGTACATATTGTCTTCCAGTAGAGAGTTAGTCATTGGTGTTGCAACTATGCATGTCTATTGTTTAAAATTCATTGTTTTGAAGTTTTTGATAAAATAAAATATAAAACAAATGAAGTGGGGGGGCTATGTCCTCCACCCCCCCAATGTGGGGGGTTGTGCCACCCACACCCTCCCAACTATATATACCAATTCCAGGATTGCACTACCGTGGGGAAAGGGGTATATACCTTTTACTTGCCTTACAGTACTCTACACACTGTCATATATACTAAGTTCAGTTCAGTGAAATGAGATTCAGTGAAATGAGTTTTCAGTAATTTGTGTTTTCAGCGATGTGGTCAGGGTGGAATGAAATTCAGTGAAATGAGATTCAACGAAACAAAGTAGACCCATATATATATATATATATATATATATATATATATATATATATAAAACATGTACATATATTTATATATATAATCCGTGGTGGTGGTGCTGCGGTAGCGTTGTCGCCTCACAGTAAGACGCTGTCCAGTTCGACTCTCAGTTACAGCGTCTTCTGCATGGAGACGTGTGAATGGGCGTATCTTCATTGAAGGTTGTGCGTCAGGGCTGGCAACTCGGTACATAAAAATCAACTGCCAATCATTAGCGGACCGGAGTTCCGCTGTGGCGACCCCTAACTGGGAAAAGCTGAAAGTCACAACAACAACATATATATATATCACTAAGACCCAGAACATATATACATGCATATATATATATATATATATATATATATATATATATATATATGTATTTATATATCAAAACACCAAGGCACAGCACCAGCCCTTTGTGTAGAACAGAAATATAATAAGCTCGACCATAGCCAGTACAAAGAAGCCCTATTTTCTTTTCTAGGTAGCAATGGGTAGTGGGATATAATGTTTGAGATCCAGAACATCATCTTTTGGATAACACACAAAAGCATTCCTTCTGAGGACCAGCACATCTTCAGAGCATACAAAACTTAAAAAAGGAGCCAAATTTAACCAAACAAATATAGGAAAAATTGGTGGTAAACTGGATATATAAAAAAAACTTGATAATGAATTAAATATATTGAAATGTAAAGTAAATATTATCAAACAATTACAGACACACACACACACACACACACACACACACACACACACACACACACACACACACACACACACACACACACACACACACACACAGTAGTATAAGCCCAGAGCTACAGGGGTCTGAGGTTCACTGCCATTGTAGTTTGCGTGTTCTTCCTGTGTCTTCAGTGGTTTTCTTTTTCAAAACATGTTGACTGAAGTGTGTGTATATAAGCAGTTTAGCATATACACATTATATACTCATTCACAGCTACTGCAACATCACCAAATGACTGAAAACATAATAATTACTTGTGCTTGTTTTGATGAAGAATAGTTACAGAAATAAATTATTTAACTGGCACTTTTACATTCCAACACTACATAAGCTGATAGCATTTCATTTTTATTAAAATAAATATGATCTGCCATCAGAATTTCAAGAACTCTTAAAATATAATGTGTGTAGTCGTGGATAGCCTTGTTTAGCACTAAGTTTTCACTGACTTTACCAGAGTTATGGTTGCTTTTACCTGTTGAAGTATGACAGTTTAAGTTTATGCTGTTACATTTTTTTCTGTTAATGTAAATGTCTCTATTTATGTGTGATGCAGTTTTGCCACATAAAGTAATAGGTTCATAGATTAGTACTAGACTAACTGCATTTGTGGGCCGTTTTAAGCATAGCCAATTACTCCATGAAAGAATGAAACCTTGCACCTAGTGTCTGTAAGGTACATATCTTAACTATTATGCCAACCTCCCACCCTTCTTGGAATCTTTGTCTACTACTCTCTCAGATATATTCAGTATATTATATTTAAGTTGAAATCCTTTTCATAGTAAATAATTTTTCAAAAAAATTGTTTTTACTAATAAGGCAGGTGAATGTAGAAATGTTCACCTCTTTTTTACACATTGTTCACATTTCTGAGTAAATGGTAGCTTCTCTGACCATGTGCATTAGCTAAAGTGATAAGAAACACAGTCAAAGAAGTTTGAAACTAGGCTTGGATCAAATCACCTGAAAACTATTTTACTAGGGCCCTCTTTGTGACATAATGTAACATTTTGTTAAAGTGTAATATACTTAACTTAAAACATTTTAGTTTTTATTATTATTATTATTATTATTATTATTATTATTATTATTATTATTATTACATACATTTGTTAACTGGTATCCCCACTGTCCCTGTACCTTTTTAGGGATGAATTGAGGCCACTGTCTAGTTAAGTGATTTGCTCACAGTCATATGGAAATCGAGGTAGAAGGAATCAAATTCTGTAGCTTTGATCAGGAAGCATCTCATTGTAGTCTGAATACATAAAATACAGTGTTGATTCTATAATCTGTACATTTAAATAGTATCTGAGAAACTGTTAGTTGACACTTTTGTATCATGTTAACAAGCACACCTAGCTGAAACAAAACACTTAATAACTATTTAACAGATATTTCACAATCTACACATTGCACTTGCTGACAAGACACTAAATAGACACATTACAGTGTAGCATAGTGGGTCAGTGATCTCCTCCTTTTAACTTTAGGACCCAGGTTTAAATCCCAGACCTTGCCTTTGTTAATTATGCATGTGAAGTTTGCATGTTGTTTTCATGCCTTTATGGGCTTTCATCAGGTACTCATTTTTTTCTCCCACAGGTGTGCTTGATTGTATAGCATGTGTAACCTTGCCCTTATGGGTTATGCCATGGCCGAAAAAAAGTTTCATAAACTAGACCCCTTACTAGAAAACAAATGATGGGTGAATAAATCTGTCTATGCAACTGGAGGCTTTTGACAGACTTAAGGCTGTGAGCTGCTGAGAAACTTCTTCCTGTAATTCAGGGTTTGATTCTATCAGCTTCCAATTACCCAATGTGTGACTCTCTCTGACTGTTGTTGACAGAGCTCCCAAGCCAAGTCTGCAAAAAAGGTTCATGTGGCTCAGTGCTCTGTCTCATTTAACAAATACAAACAAAACAAATGAATAAGTAAACAGGCAAACAAACAAACAAATTAATAAATAAATAAAACAAATGATGAAACAGTAAAAAAGAAGGCTGAAAATGTAATTAGTGTTCAGACTACGTGAGACTGGCAGATCAGGGATGAAATTCAGTAGTACAGCAGGGTTACTCCCATCTACAAAGTATAAAGGAACTGAAAGGGAGAAAATGAGGAGATATAAAAACAAAACTTTTATCCTTAGCTGTGCTTGCCGATGATGCATGGTTGCTGTTGAAAGATAAAGAGACATTGATGAGGGTTTAGCAGTGGTATAAGATATTTGAGAGAAAAATAATTGTTTTAACATAGAAAGAAAACAGGTTATTATATAAGCAGAAATATGGAATATGATGTAATATTCATTCTTCTTTCATGAAATTTAAGTGAAGTTTGCTCACACATCCATCACTATTAGTGGTATAATGTAATAAGAATGAAATTCTGTATACTATATATTACCATGTGAATGCAACCCTTTACAGTGTAATGGCGAATTTTATTTTGCTCCTTTTGTCTTAGCAGAAATATTTACTATCTATGTATACTGTATGGATCTTTGGTGTATATATTTGTCAGGTGAAGTTTTTCTCCCTGGGCCGCCGCTGAGAAGAAATGTTATTGCCCAGTTAGACTTCAGGTAATCAAATGCAATAAATAAATAAATAATGTTTTCTGTAGATTCATTTGGTAATTTAACAGCTTCAATTAATTCCAGAACCTTCTAGAACTTTATCAAGTTGTCTGGATGTAAAAATGTTGTATACCTGTGCATATATGTGTGTATGTATGTATATATATATATATATATATATATATATATATATATATATATATTCATATGTATTTATGTATATATGTTTTGTGAGGAAAAAGAGGATTGGGAACATGGGAAGTTGAATGAAGGAATCTGTAGGCACAAAAAACAACAAAAGTAGAGTAAACAAGAAATCAGAAAATAAAGTATTAAAGTAAACAGTTGAAAGTGGAAGAGGAGGAATTTAAAAAATGAAAGGAAGCAGGTCTAAATGAAAAATGAAAGACTGTTCTGTTATCGAGTTATGGGAAAATAAAATTATATAAACAAAGGAAATACATAAAAATTCTAAATCCAAAATAATTCTTGATTATACATCAGAAGCCTGTGGTTTTGTGCTGGGACCTCTCCTGTTTGGTATCTACTTTGGTGTTCCTCAGGGTATCTACTTTGGAGTTCCTCAGGACTCCATTTTAGGTCCTTTACTATTTTCCATCTTTATTAATAACCTACCCACTGCCATCCCAGATGCATCCTGCATCCAGTATGCAGATGACTCCACCCTGATCTGCTCAGCCTCCTCCCCAACAGCCCTGCAAAGCCTAACCCAGAGTACATTCAACACAGTTGAAAAGTGGCTCTCTAATCACCGTCTTCTGTTGAATCCCAGTAAGGCCAAACTGTTACTCTTTACCCCCACTTGCAGGTCCCCCCACTTTCCTTTACTATAACATCAAACAATGACACCTCTATTTCGCCAGATATTCAAACCAAGCTGTTAAGGGTAATAGTAGACAATAATCTCAAATTCGACCTACACATCAATAAGACTATCAAAACCATTAACAAAAAGCTTGGCTCGCTATATAGAAATAAACCTTTTCTAACCCCTACAGCTAGAATCGCTATCACCCACTCTCATCTCCTCTCTATCCTTCTATATGCTTCCCCTATACTCTGTAACCTAAACAAATCAGAACTTACCAAATTCTCTCACTGCTACCACCATATTGCCAGGTTCACCACTGGATCAACATATAGGACACATCACTGCCACAACCTCAAACTCCTAGGGTGGCAAGAACTGCCAAGCTTAATACAGTTCAACCAGCTAATAGTAGCACATAATATTCTCAACCAACCCGAAAACACCCCTGCCCTTAAAACTATCATAAAACCATACAGTAACTCCAGACCTCTACCCTCATCCAACAAGCTGTTAGTTCAAACATTGAAAGCTAATAACTCAGCTGGTGACTCCCTATTTGCCAACTCCGTTGGGAAAACTTGGAACTTACTTCCAGCAGACAATACCCTGGAACCCTCTCTATGCCTCTTCAAAAATGGCCTCAAACATTATTATAAAATGCACTGGCTCTGTCCATGTTCCAACCCTGATTAATCCCCATAGCAACTCCCTAACTCAACAGCAATGTACTAGCTTCTTGCTCACAAATGCTTCCAATGGCAATGTTGTTCTGTACACTTCTTTGTAATATAGTGTTGCTGTAATCCACCTGTTAATTAACTTTTACATTCTATAACATGCTGTTAAACTGTGGATCCCTCTTGAGGGACACACCTTGCTTCTTATAAAATCTGCTTGTTATTTAACTGTTGCTTGGGATGTTTGTTTTTGTCTGCTCAATTGGAGCTTTTTTCCACTGTTATGTTGTAAAACCCTTAATATGTATGCATGTTTTTGTTTGTATGTTTGGAGCTTTTCTCCCCGCGCCTCCGCTGAAAATGGATATGCATCCAGTCGGACTATCCCGGTCAACAAATGTAAAATAAAAAAATAAATAAATACTTTTCTGAAATAAAAGCCAATACCAAAGGGCTCTGGCTGACTACATTTGCAGATCACTGCAAGCTAGGAGCAATCATTGAATTCCCAAATGACTTGGCTGTTCTGCAGGAAGGTTTGTCACAAATAAGTAACTGGTGCCAAAATCATGGACTGAAACTAAATGCCAAAAAATGCACTATTGTATCCTTTGGAAAGTTATCCACTTAAATGTTGACAATACGCCCATAAGAGTTGGCCAAGTTGTTTGGGATTTAGGAACTTACGTGGACAGTTACCTAAGTTTTGACCAACATGTGTCCATCACTGTAAGAAAGACCTTCTATATTGCACAGCTTATGAATAAAAGGATTGTGCCTAGATTTAGGGGTGTCACTGTCCCGTTTTACTCAGCCATCATTAGGCTAGTCATTAACTATAATGCCCCCTTTGGCATGTATATTTACAGATACATGCAACAACTGGAATGCCCAAAGAGATACCTTAATAAAAGGATGCAAGGCCTAAATAACATGTTCTACATAGACCAACTCAAAGCCATGTCACTATACTTGGTGTCTTAAAGACTGCTAAGAGGTAACCTGTGTCTGGCATAAAAGCATCCTCTGACCCAGTACAGATGGATTTACTGCACATCAGCAAATCAAATGGCATCAAAATACTTGGTATAGGGACTTAAATCTCTTCTGAAAAATCAACTGAATGGTTTGGTGGGACAGATATATCTTGCAGAGGATACCACTGCTCTGGAACAGACTTCCCATCCACATAAAACAAAGTTCATCCCAGTCTATATTCAAGTGCAACTTGGATGTATGGATGAAAACAGAAATTTTACCTCAGGACTGTCCCCTGTACTACTAATAGACCGAGGCAGCTCTTAAATGCTTTATGCCATATATGGGTCCCTATAAATATATATATATATATATATATATATATATATATGTGTGTGTGTGTGTGTGTGTGTGTGTGTGTGTATATATATATATATATATATATATATATATATATATATATATATATATATATATATATCGCCTCACAGTAAGACGCTGTCCGGTTCGATTCTCAGCTAGAGCGTCTTCTGTGTGGAGACATGCGTGAAAGGGCGTATCTTCATTGAAGGTTGTGTGTCAGGCCCAGCAAGCCGGTACATAAAAATCAACTGCCAATCATTAGCGGACCGGAGTTCCACTGTGGTGACCCCTAACCGGGAAAAGACGAAAGACACAAACATATATATATCATTATTGACCACTGGATGGCTAAGACCAATCTCTAACCAAATGGGATAGCTTAATTCACAAAAAAACGAAATTAAGTAGGCTTAAAATGGCCTACAAGGGAAGCTAACCTTGTACTTGCCTATGAACATTTATTTATTTATTTATTTTATTTTACATTTGTTGACCGGGATAGTCCAACTGGATACATGTCCATTTTCAGTGGAGGCCTAGGGAGAAAAGCTCCAAGTTAGAACATACAGTAAAAATCACAAAATGATTACAAGTTACACATAGTTTACAGGGATCCAGTTGAGCAAGCAGGTAATACAAATCATATATTTTTAAAACAGTGTTGATAAATTGACTAGGCAATGTGACATAATTACAGACTATAGAGGAGGATCTAGTTGGGTTTTGAACAAGGACATAGCCAGTGAGTTTTAAAGTATAACTTGAGTCTTTTTTTGAACTGAGTAAGAGAGGGTTCAAGAGTAAGATCAGCAGGAAGAGAGTTCCAAGTTTTGCCAAAAGAGTTAGCAAACAGTGAGTCCCCAGCAGAGTTGTTGGTTTTGGGTGTTTGAACCAGTAGATCATTAGAAGAGCGAAGTGATCTCAGGTTGCTGTAAGGGTTGATGATATTTTTAAGTGCAGGTGTATTATCAGGGTGGTTGAGAACTTTATGGGCAATTATAAGCTGGTTGCATTGAAGTAGGCTAGGCCATTCTAGCCACCCCAGAAGATTTAGGTAGTGACAGTCTTGGGTCCTATAGGCCGTGCCTGTTGCAAATCTAGCAATATGGTTGTAACAGCTGGAGAGTTTGCTAAGAGTGGATTTGTTCAAATTAGTGAGCAGAGGGGAGGCATAGAGAAGAGTGGAGAGTAGCAAATGGAGTAAGGAAAGGTTTGATCTTATAGAGGGAGCCAAGTCTTTTGTTAACAGTTTTGATAGTTTGATTGACATGGATATCAGATTTGAGGGTGTTATCTATTGTGACATCTAAGAGTTTGGTTTGCACATCTGGGGAGATAATGGTACCATTCTTAGATTTTATGGTAAAGAGTAATGAGGAAGAATTACAAGAGGGTGAGAAAGGAAACAACTTTGTTTTGTTAGGGTTTAATATCAGCTGATGGTTAGAGAGACAGTTTTCAACTATATTGAAAGTATTCTGGGTTAATGTAATTAGATCTGTCAGGGAGGTGGCTGAACAAATGAAGGTGGAGTCATCTGCGTATTGGATACAGGTAACATTTGGGATGACGGAGGAAAGGTCATTAATAAGGAGAGGGAAAAGAAGGGGTCCTAGTATGGAGCCCTGGGGGACACCTAGGGTGACGGGTAGACAGGTTGATAGTTTGTAAATGGTATTACTTATGAGAATGTTGTATTTATGAAACAAGGAATGGGACTGAAGAAAGGAATGTGGATAGGTAATAAGTATAGTAAAAAAGATACTCCTGGAAAACAATATATAAAAAATGATTGTGGAAACACTGGAAAAAATAAATCGATGTACTAACAAATATAAGAAAAGGAGGGGTAAAATGTATGTAGTAACTTATGGAGTGTATTAACGATGTTGCTTTTTTATTATTCTATTAGCATTGCATTTCACATTCAAGTTCATTTAAATGCTTTTTACAAAACACCATAAGTTTAAAGGCAAAACAAAGTAAAAAATGACATGAATTTGTTATTCTTATTTGTGTATTGTAAATGGTATGAAGGATGTGTATTTTAAATGAAAAATACTGTACTCTTTTCAATCAGTGCCACAGAATCTTAATATCTCTTAAAAGGATTCCTGTTTTACTTATTATTGAAACTATTTAACATCTACAGAAAAAAGTGTTTTAGTTCCAAAACAATGTAAAACTGCTTTGTGGTTACAAGCTATAAAGTAAAATTAGATTTAACTGAAACTAATAGTTACAGAATGTAAAAGTCTACACTTTTCTCAGTGTCTGTATCATTACACACAACTACTTGATAACAAACTTTCCAATTATATATAATTTCAGGTGATCGATTTTGCAAAACCAAAGTGTCTTTTCATTTAGTAATTTAACAGCTTCATTTAATTCCAGAACCTTCTAGGAAAAACAAAGTTGCACTGATTGGATAGTCATCTCTGTAGATGAAAAACTACCTTGATTTGATGCATTTTTCCAGTTTCATGAGACTAAGCACCCATTTGCTGTTTTGATATATATAAAATTGTACACATTGTTGTCAGGAATATGCATTTTCATAACTGTGAACACCAAAAAGAAGAAAGGTTGTGTGCAAAATAAACAAACCACAAACCAGCCAGAAAACAGCACACAAATGTCCAATCACGAAAATAATGGCCACACTATAAAGCCCGAAGGTCACTAGTTTATTATTCACACTAACGCTCCAAATTAACACTGCGTTTTCATCTCCAAATACAAAAGACATCTGATGAAGTCGTTTGTATTTGGAGACAAAAATGCAGTGTTAATTTTGAACGTTAGTGTGAACAATAAACTAGTGACCTTTGGGCTCTATATTGTGGCCGTTATTTTCATGACTGGATGTTTGTGTGCTGTTATCTGGCTGGTTTGGCATTTTCATAACTGTATGACATGATCCGCTGTGGTGATCCCTAATGGGAGCAGCCAAAAGAAGAAGAAGATAATTGTATGACTTGAGACTGTTCGAAGTTACAGAGACTACAGACTGGACGCTGCAGTGCACCACCAGGGATGCAAATATTACATCCAGTGTTTTAAATGACATCCTAATAGCTGCCCCAGACAGATCTGCAACATCTTTGATGTGTCTGTCTATTCAAGCTGAAACAAGAAAATCTTTATGTTTAGTTGGCTGCTTCGCTTTCAAAATCTGTTAGCCTAACCATTATTCATTATGACTGCTCTTTAAAGGGATTCAGTAACCACTTTCAAAGGTAAACTACTGGCTCACAAAATATTCAATATATCATATGTAAGATGCTTATAAGTGGATCAAATCAGCCTCAAGTTGCCTGTTCACTGGTGACCTGATTTGGATAGTAGACTAGGCCACACATGCCTGTCAGTGACTAAAGAAGTAAGGAGCAGTAAGTACTGCTATGGGATTCAGTATTCTATGTGATTTTGCCATCCTCCTGGTGGAAACTTAAAAAACAGCAGGAGAAAAAGACTCAACACTAATAGGAATCTAATTTGTAGGCACATTCCCCTACCTGACCAATACAGGAACAAATGATTAGTAGAGAGATAGTCTGAGTGACATGGTTGACTAAGGATTCACAAGTTGTTGTTGTTGTTGTGTCTTTTGGCTTTTCCCAGTTAGGGGTTGCCACAGCGGAACTCCAGTCTGCTAATGATTGGCAGTAGACTGGAGAAGAAAAAATTATAAGTGATGCATAATGTTTGCAACTACAGTTGTTTCAATGTGGTCTGTGATGTATACTGTTTGCAACTAAAGTGGTGTCATGTTGTTTGTTTTTCATGTGTATAAATGCAAGATTGCCTATGTCACGTGAAAATTTAATAAAGATGTTAGTTGGGAAACAAGGTTTTATATGGCCTTTGGATATCTGCCAAAACTGTATTCCTTTTGTCTGTATGCAGACTATTTACTGAATTGGTTACTGAACAATAAAATTATCCCTGACTCTACTTAAACAAACGTCTGGCTTTTAAGTCTGTAGGTGAGCCACTGAATGACCTAATCACAGTGTACATCATATGCAGACTGGCTATTTAACAAAATCATAGGCTGCGTGACAGCTCATTAGTTCATGTCTTTTGTGTGTTGCCTAATACTTTCAGGCGTGTTTAGAAAATGTTATGCAACTCTTAGGCAAACTTGTGTATCCTTCCTCTCAGAGTTCCAGTAATCAAAGGAATCACCTGCAACAGCCTGCTGCCTTTATCAAATAATGTCTTTACCTAGCCCTTCACTGACCTCATGAACTGTTCTGTGGCTCCTTGCTTTGTTGTCTATTGCCATTTACTGGATGATGCCTAGATCTAAGCCTATCATTTTTATCTTAGAGAACACATACAAGATGCCATAAACAGTTCATATTTATCCCATGATCAAAGTCTGTTAGTTGAGATGAGATAATTGCAACAAAACCCAAGGAGTGCTACAAAAGAACCTGCTACAATAGCTAATAAAACCAGTTTCTACTATTATTGTTCATTGGTGGAGCTTTTATAATGCACTGGTGCTCAAGAATTGGCGTAAAAACAATGAGTAAAGATTCACAATACATCCTCAAATAAAGTTAAAGCAAACTGTAAATCTATTAAAAAAGTGAGGGTAGAAAAATCTGATTGTAAGAAAAATGATAAAATAAGCTTTTTTGCAGTTGGCAACCCCCTATACCTTCTCATTCCCACATTTATACATATACTATCTCCTAGACTCCAAAACCTTGGGGTAAGGAGAAATTTCTTTATCCAAACAGTTCTATGACAGGATCAGAGGTTCATATGTGTAAACAAGGCTAACCACTACTAATGCCCTTATAAGCCTAGTCATGCAACCAAAATGTGATCCTCAAATTTGATTTATATAGGTGGTGATTTACCAGCTGCCTCTGTCCATCATAAACATAGGAGTCAGAGCAGGGGTGAATTTCTGATTACCCATCCATTGATCCAAGTTGCACTTAAAAAGGGAGAGGGAGGAATTCTGCTTTAAATGGATGGGGAGCCTGTTTCAGAAAATGGGAATTCTCTGAGAAACATATCTGTCTCTCTAACATGTCCTGTTTATGCTGTAAGCAAAATGTTGGTCTTTTAATCTAGTTGTTCTGATGGTGTTTCTTTTGCGGATGTTCAAAAGGTTCATCAAAACAGGGTCCAGGGATGCCCTGTATGCCAGGCAAACATCACCTCTCTGAAGTCTGTATGATACCAAGTAAAGAGACAAGGCATTGTGTTTACTTCCTGCATTCTTTTTGTAAGGGACCTTTGTGCACATTCCAGTTACTGCATGTATCTGGTCCGGTACATACTGAAGGGGGAATAATATTCTATGATGGTTCTGATAAGGGCTGAGTACAGTGGTATGATGACCTCTCTGGACCTAGATACCATGCCCTTAAGTATAAGTTGAGCAACATAGAAGGATTTTCTTACTACCTTGGACATATGTTGATTGAAGGCTAAGTTACTGTCTATATGAGTTCTCAGATTCCTGACTAGTGAATCAACTTTTAAGGATGTTTTATTGATGACGTAGTTATCCAGAGTGGTAGACTTCCCAAAAGGTACTATAATGCATTTCTTGGTGTTGAGTTTTAAGCCATGGCTTTGGTAGCAAGCGTTTGTCTGTACTACACCTTCCTTGAGGTTGGGAGGATTCATTAACTGCTCCCAGTTTGAAATCATCTGCTAACATGGTAAGTCAAAGGCCTTTGCCATTAGCTGTGGCATCCAAGAAGTAGATGCCAAAGAGGAATGGGACCAGCAGAGAGCCCTGGGGGACTCCATTGGTGACTGGCCTGTTAGTGGAGGGGGATCACCGATTCTAACCTCCTGAGTTCTATCAGTGCAACAGCTAGTTATCTAGCATGTTATAAATGGGTTTATACCTAGTTCAGTAAGATTGTTGACAATGCCCAAGGGGGTATTGTGTCAAATACTTTACCCAGATCTGGGTGGGCAGTTTGCACCATTTTCCTCTCATCCATGACCTTCCTTTGACAAAGCTAAACTGCAAATGGATCCGGTGTCTGGAAGTCTCCTATGTCCTTGTTGATAATTTCCATGATAATTCTTTCTATGGTTTTGGAAATAAGACTAATGTCCAGGATCTGTTGAAGGTCCTCTGTTATGAAGAGGGATAACTGTTGCAGTCTTCCTTTCACACGGATCAAAGCCTGTTTTAAGATTATAATTAAATAATGTCTCCAGAGGTCCTGAAAAGTCATATTTTAGACTATTCAGGAGGCATCTTGCGATGTTATCGGGGCCCATTGAGGCTGTTTTCTTGGCTTTGTGAGTGCAGTCAAAACACACTTCATAGTTATAGCTGGAGGAGTTATGTTTAAGGGTATTTTTGAGGGGATGGTTGGGGCTGAGAGGGTGGTAAAGCTGGAACTGAATTTATCTGCCAACAGGTTTGTTATATTGCCAGGCTTAGTGAATGTGGCACCATTGATCACCAGTTCAGCACATTGCTGTGTGCTGCCCTTGAGGTTTCTGACATAGCTGTAGAAGGCATCATGGTTATCTTTCACCTGGAAGGTTATCTTAACCTCAAAGTTGGCTTTGCTTGACCTAATTATCCCTCTTAGTTGCCTATTTACTTTGATGAGAGAGTTTCTGTTTTTATGGAACTTACCCTTCCTGATTTTTGCCATATTTTTTCCCTTTTGTTGTAAATCCTGTTTAATCTGGGATGCCACCAAGGTGGTTGTTTCTAGGGCTAGTCCTTGGCTTAAGTCTGGTAGGTACAGCAGCCTCTATGCAGCAATTGACATGGTTGCACAGAGTTTCTGAAAGCATGTCAGCATAGGCTGCTGTGTTCTCTGGGATGGAGGGGCATTGAAGTTTTGGAAATCCATCACTTAATAAAAGGTAATTCACCTTGGAATACTTCCTAACTGTTACTGGTTTTAGTGGGATTATGGAGTTGATTTTGATTTTGAAGGAGATGACTTTATGGTTGAACCTTACCAGGAAGAAAGCGACATTGGAGGGATACAGAGTTCTCCCGTATTTGTAAGCATGAGGTCCAGTATGTTAGAGTCTCTGTTGGGTGTATTCAATATTTGGTCAAAGGTGTTTGTATTTGCAAAGCCCAAGAATCTCTGTGCCTGTAGGTTTGAGGCTGTGTAGGATTCCTAGTCTATAGAAGGGTTTGTTAACGTCCCCCATGAGTAAGGTATGGGTTGGATGGCATCTCTAGTAGGTCCAAGTAGACATTGTGAGCTTCTTAGGACATGGAAGGTGACCATAGCTGACTAGGCTATGGTACAGGATTTTGTCTATGGTGATCTGCACATGGAGGAACTCCAGCATGTCATCCTGTTTGACCACCCTAGAGGTATGCTTGTTACTGATGCATACTGTGCCACCTCCTGCTTTAACCCTTTTCTGTGCAGCTACTGGTCTAAAAGTGTGGAAGCCACTCAAACCTTGCACAGCGGGAGTAGTGTCTGCCACTTTAAACCATGTCTCGGTAACTGCACCGATGTCTATATTCTCGAGTGTGAGGAGGGCTTTTAGGGAGTGTATTTTTTTGTTTAGGCTTCTGGCATTTTATAGTAATATCATGAGATTCCGTTGTGTTGATTTTGCTATGTTGTTAAGTTTGTCCATTCATTAGGCATTGCCTAAAAAAGGCACTGTAGAGTGGATAAAGTTTTAACCAGTATTCAAAAGCCTAGAGGGGAGAGGTGCACACCATCCTTGGCAAAGCGATGTGGTCTGTTAATCATATCCTCCCAAGCTGACAAATACTGGATCCCCTTAGAATGACACCAGAAAAACATCCAGTTGTTGAAATCAGTCATTGTTGCCCATATTGTGGCATCATCCTTGGTGATGGTAATATGCTGCTCAATGCTAGGCTTATACCAGCCTAAAAGAAGGACATTCTCACTGAAAACGATGCCTGATTTTCAGTGTTAACTGGGATTCACTGAAATATTCTCAATGAATCCTGGTTCAATGCAATAAAGATTGATTTAATCCTTGTGTCCCTCAGTGACTCATCATATTCTGATTCACAGTGATTTTATACTATTACCAGCAACTTAACTGTGCACTACATGCCATGACTTGTAAGTTTATCCTACATCACTATCCAAAATTTACTTGCCATCCTTTTTTAAGCCTTGTGGTTGTTTGTGGAGATACGTCAGTAGATGATCACTCTCTCAAAGATTGTTTCTCACATACTGAACTGCACTGCTTTGCATTCTTGGAGTAAAATCCATTAGAGCCTGTAAGTACAGTAGCTGCACCAAAACAGGAATCCATGTAGTTACACAAAATAAAAACAAAATATCTTCCATTTCTTATTCTTTTTGACACTAAATGGCAAACTAATTTAAAATACCTATATATATTTAAAACACCTCACATGCAAACAAAAATGGTAATAAAGATTAAGCAGATCTCTGTTTTGACAGTTATATATTTGTTACATTGCGGTAAAACCTAAAAGTATTGAAATAACAGATTTAGGCTCAGTCTTTCTTATATGACATCTCTGTTTAGTTAAGGAGAAGGGTATCTTAATGGAAATGTTAAAAAAAGAAAATACATTATTACTGTTTGGGCTAAGTCTTTATAACTCAAGACTTTCAGGTGAACAAAGGATCTCAGCGGTATTTGTGTCCTCTAGATAACATTGTAACTAGAACAGTTTCCTAAAATCAGCAAAATGTAAAAGGCTATACGAATATGTATTTTTATGTAGCATCTTGTATGAATCCAGTATAGAGTAAGTTTCTTTTAAAGCTAAGCATGAAGACTAGACCACCATAGTAAAAATGGGACATGACGACATTCCTTTCCTCTGGTCAATACTGTTTTTGAACGAGATAGTTTGGTGGATTCATAAAGCCTACACAATCATTTTAATGGTGTGATGTTGCTGAGCAATGCTCACATAGCCACAAATAGTTTTAGATTCAGTAAATTGTGCTTACCGGTGAGCACTCATATGCAAGCACGGAAACTTCTGTGGCATCCAAATTGCAGCATAAGTAGCTGAATTGTATGCTAATGACGTAAATCAACACAGTGGAGTGATTCAACAAGCTGCAAAGCAACCGCATAGAATCCATGCTCATGTATGACTCCCAATTGATAGAAGGATAGTTGAAATCACCCATGACTGAGGTGTTTGGGTGTATAGTGAGTGATTCACATTGATTCAAGTAGGCTGAGTGGTTCTCATGGTTCATGGTAGGGAACCTATATCTAACAATGATATGTAAGGGGTTTTACCTACAGTTAGCAGGACATGGAGTAGCTCTAGGGAGTCAGACTGTTTGACCAGTCTTGAGGTGTATTTGTCTTTAATGAAGATGTATACACCTCTGCTTTTGGTTCTTTCATGCTCATTTTGAGGTCTGAATGTGTGGAAGGCACATGACTGGGGCGCTCTCTGTGGCATTGAACCATGTCTCTGTGACTGCACAGACATCGTCATCTTCCAAGGTAAGGAGTGTTTCCAAGAGTACAATTTCTGATTTAGACTCCTTGCATTAAGCAGCATAACCGTGAGTTTGTTTCTTGTGGATTTTTTTTTTACGTTGAGAATTTTGTGTTATGACATTGCCTAAAAAGGTGCTATGGGGGAGGCAAGTATCTTTGCTAGTAACCGAAAAACAAGAGACAACAGGTGAAGACCATCTCTAGCATAGCATTGTGGTCTGTCGACCATATCTTCCCAGACTGACAGATACTGAATCCCCCTGGATTGACACCAGAAGCTAAGCAATTGTTGAGGTCAACCATTTTTTTGTTTATATTGAGGTATCATCCTGGGTGAAGGTAGAATACTGCTTAGGGCTAGGGACATACCTGCCTGGGACACATAATCTGAGAGCTCAGTCATGTCTCTCTTCTTATAGTCCAGTGAGGTACATCTCAACTCATTCACTCAAATGACAGAGTCATAACGGTACTTGTTGTTGAGAGACTTGAGTGCGTGCATGATCTGACGAATCCTAGCACCTAACAGGCAGCTGATTGTGATCTTCTCTTTATCCAGCCTGGTAAGGGGGACATCTGTGTATCTTATTATGGAGTCGCCTATGACCAAGACATTTGGTTTGAGGTGTTTTGCCTTAGAGGCTAATTGGCTGAGACACTGTTGTGGGTATTTTTATTATGTGTAGTGGATTCTGTTGGGTCTGCAGTGTGTGCGGTAGGTTTGTGCTTGGGAGGTCTCTGATCTTTAGGTAGGCTTCTAGCAAGCACCTCCATGTATGTGGGTTTATGCATTGCGAGCTTGTTATGGGCAAGAGGTGAAGTGTGTGTGCTGACAACCTGTTTGATATCTGGTTTGTTGTTATGTGGGAGAATTGATTCCAAAGTCACAGTATAGATACAGCCCTCACATGTTGTATTTGTTTGTTTTAGAAGTAACTGTTGTCAGTATTCATGAGACAATTGTTACATTGCTTCAGGATGTCCATGTCAATCAGGCTGGCTGGAGAAATGGTGGGAAACCGTCTGTTCGTTATGGCAGGTATATACTGTAGTAACTAGTGGGGAGTGGGCTAGATGGGCCAGGTTTTGCTGTAAGACTAACAAAAATTGACTATTCTGTGGAGGGCCAGGGGTAGAAAACTGTGTCAGTGCTTCACAATGCATAGCTGAGTTGCTTGCAGGGCAGCAGTGCAAACTCTGAGCAGCTCTGTTAAAGTGAGTGCAAATCCACCCAAACATGACACTGAAATACAAGTGAAGTTAAACGATATTAAAAAGTAAACAAAGGGAAAACCCAAGACATAATCTTATTTCAGCAATCCCCAACTCAGATGTGTCTTTGGCTGCACACTTCTGCCACAAGGGTACAGGGGGGCCTTCATAATGTAAGATGTCTGGTTTAAGTGCTCAAATGATACCAAAAAGTCTAGATTCAGCAAGCCTAAATCTAGTCTATGCTATAAAATGCAGAAGTACTAGAAATTCAAAGTGCAGAAAATTGCAGTCACAACAGCAAAAAAAAAAAAAATAAATAAAAAATAAACACAGTTTAAATAAAGCAGCAATTCAGTAGAATACTCCCACAAGGGTGTAATGGTCTGGAACCCAAGTGCTTAAACCAGAACAAAGACACTTAAAATACTAGGCACAATAAGACTTCACTGGCAATTCCCAGCTTAGAAGGGTGTACTACACTCTCCTGCCACAAGAGTCTAGACCCCAAACCTTCCTAATGTAAAATAACTGGTTTGGAACCCAAGTGCTTAAACCAGAACAAAGACACTTAGAGAAACAGGCACAATAAGCCTTCAATCAGCAATTCCCAGCTTAGAAGGGCAAAGGCTACCCTCTCCTCCCACGAGTGTAGACTACAAACTTTCTAAATGTAAAACAATGGGCCTGAAGCCCAAGTGATTAAACCAAAACTAAGAAGCTTATAATAACAGTTACAATGTAATATGATACCAGACAGATTACAGTGGCATGTCTTTTAATCTATCCACATACATCATGGCATGGTTTGAATGCCCTGTGTTATCTTGATGAGAAAGCCCTGTAGTCTGTCCACCTCCTGCATGTGTCTGGTGAGGTGCATGCAAAAGGGAGCATTATACTGTATTACTGTTCTAATGAGTTTGACTACATTGCTGTCATACAGTCCTGAGATCTGAATGTGATGGCATGTCATGATGTGCACCATACATACATACATACTGGAGAACCATTAAAGAGAAAAGTTAGAAAGTAATGAGACACCTTGCAGTTCCTGACTTCACAACCCTTACCAGAGAATACACTACAAAGTATTAACATGATGATGCTATCCACTGTATAACTTGACAAGGCAAATATAAGGGACAGGTACAATTATCAGTTCAACAACACAAATGCAGCTATATTAGGCACTAATGTAGCTATGCAACTATGCATCAGACACAAAGCCTTTGTTTCCCTGAATCCAAAAGAGAGAAAACAGGGATATGGCACAGTTATCATCACGTGCACAGACTGTTGTGTGGGGATGGTAGGAGGCCTAGGTTGACACAAAAGGTCGGTGAGTGTGTATGAGTAAGAAAAAGAAGCAGGCAGCCTGACTCATGTAACTGTTGTGTATATGTCTGTAGGGGTCCTTCATGTGACAGTGGTGTGTAAGAGTCTGCATGAACACAGCCAAGCTTAGTGCTAGCTCTGCATCTTGGTATGTTGGACAGGTGTAAGCCGTGCATGGTAGAGTTGGCAGTTCACTGTTGTCACTCCCAGCCACGAGAACTGGCTCTGCCAGGAGTTGCACTGGCACAGCCATGCCCAAGGTCAGATGCAGTGCTGCTACCTGAGTGTGACTGGTGTCTGCTGGATGTACTCCCTTCACAGGAATGCCTAAGACCACGACCCCATGGCCTAATACATCTGGGCATGGACAGCACATTCACCAATAGATTGATGGAAGTACTGCCACTACGAGAGTGTGATCGGGCATGCCCACATTGCCTATCAGCAGATGTTGTGGCTGACCTACACCCATGAGATTGACATTCCCCTTCTAGCAGATGTTCCATCACAGACACTGCTCGTTTCATGACAGACACCCCTCAGTTCATCACAAACACCCTGCATTCCAATGTGTTATTCATCCTATCCAGTGAATCAGCAACACGGCAGAAGCAGTCATGCATATCAGTCTGTGCCACATCTACAACCCTCAGTATTTGTCTGGAGCACTTTTCTGAGCATGCTTGTGCCTCCATGACAGACCTAAATATACATTGAGTGACACTGGAAGAGACACCTGCACCAGGTGGAAGAGGGACAGCAGGCCCCCTTCCGATTACTCCTATCAACCCTTCTGCATGGCACCTCAACCACACTTGGGCTATGGCCAGACTCAACAGGCACTGAAGCCACAGTAGCCACACTTTCCTGATCAGTGTCTTCACCCTCCACCTGTCCAATATCTGTGGGCTCAGTGGACTGGGTAGGCATAGGCCTACTGACTATGTCTGGGGAAAATGAAGGGGATGGCTGTATGTCAACCTCTGTGTCAGATACAACCTTTTCACTTCCCCAGCTGTGCCTCAGTTTCACCACCATCATCAGTGTCTGATGAAACACTGACATCAGATGGCACAGCGTCCACATTCCCACTGCCACAATCACCAGTGATAAAAAGGAAGAAACACAGGCATACATTAATATCTGCACTACTATGGTGCAATATATGCTAAACAACTAACAGTGCTTCCACTATTACAGACAGTACAGCAATACACACAACAGACCTAAAATGACACAGTATGATATTTCTTTAAATTGATCTGCAGTACTGACCTAAATTTATTTGGCTTACCATCTGCAGGAAGCAGATGTTGCTGGATTCCTGACAGTCCTGAAATAAGTTAGGCAAGAGGTATGGGCAACATCATCACGTTTAACAGTAAGACAGAGGGTACAGCATGTACTCCTATATTCAACAAGAATGTGGCTGACAACTCCAAACTGTGCTTATCACTGTAGTAATCTTCAATCCCCCCTCCAAAAAGATATGTGATACAGAAGTAACTTACAGCACTATTCAACTGGTCATATAACAAAGCCTACCTGGAAGCTTCTGGGACACAAAGGGAGTGGTGCCCACATCAAGTACATGCTGTGGTCCACTCTGCTACAAGTTGTCATGTTGGAGGATATTTGCCAGAAACTCTTCATTGTGGGTGAGAGGTGCTAATATAACATGCCCTCCCCCGGTTACCCTTTGATCTTGGCAACAGCAGCTGTTGGCCTCTGTGCAGAGGTAATCATGTCAGTGGACCTGTGGCGCACCTGTTCATATGTCTGTCTGTGGCCACCCACAGAATTGATGTTGGCAACAATCTGCTGCCATACTCATAGCCTTTCTTGCATATTGGGACGATCCCTTCCCAGCAGAAATGCCCCATGTTGACAGAGAGCATCAACAATGATATTGTTCTCCACTTCACTGAAGGGGGGGGGGGTTCCACCTCACTGACATTTTGTGTCCCAAAAGACAACAGAATGATAATACACATAAGTATCACATAGCTACAAAGTAACTGTTTCCACATAAAACAGTAAAGGTATCAGTCAGTAGTACCCACTGGAACAACATAAAACAGTCTGCACATGTGGAATACTAACAGCAGGCAGGATGCCAAACAAGGAGAGTAGCAAGAGCAACATATTCTTGCATGTGCCATAGCAGTAACTCAACTGTTCCCCCCCCAAAAAAAACAGTCCATTTTAGTTTGTGACAAAACAGTAACTTTTCTTTGCTCCCCCACCCACAAAAGAGCAGGCACATTTACCATTTTGCTAATAAAACATCTTTGAAATGCCAGATGTACTTTCAAAGGGCCGGTCCCTGAAACATTTGTACATATGTATCCCACAGCTTTCTATTTTCATGTATTATCAATCATTTGTACTCTGAAATGACTTGATAAATATGGCCATGCCATCAGTACACTTCTAACTAATGCATACAGATAACAGTGTAAAAGCCTTTGCTTCACATTATTCATTAATATATCCTAGCATATGCATTATGTAGATAACAAAATGGAAGCATACCTCCTGGAGTTCAATACTCCTCTGAAAAGATATCTTTGGAACAAGTTTGCTTTTGTGAAGTCCTGCAAACATGTAGCAAGTGTCCTCACCATCAGTTTGGCTAGCTTCACATTTACTTTTTATAATACAGTAGATTATTAATGGATTGCATCTCTCTTAGCCTGTGTTTCAGAGATGCTAATTACAGCATAAGCAGCTGAATTGCATGCTAATCAACCCATCTGGTGGAGCTAGTCAACAAGTTATAAAGCAACCATATAGACTACTTGCTGGTTTGTCCTGTGTATTTCAAAATTAGTGGAGTACAGACCAGACACAGAAAGTCTACACAGACAGAATGTTTGGAGCTGCTGCTGCTTAACTCCATTTGAATGTGCTACAGACTGTAGGCAGTGCTGCTGCTGGTGCCAATAGGCCTAAAGGCCAAGACAGAGAAGAGTTTTCAGGCCACATTTAACTTATCACAACATACATGACATGGACATTGTAGAGTGCAACAGGGTGGACAGGGACACAATAAAGGAACTCTGTAACCTCTGCCAGTCTCAACCCAGAGCCAGAGCCTTTACCTACCCATGTATTGGCTGTGTACTGCTTGCATCGCAGTCAGCCCATAACTAACAATGTGGCAACTGCTATATTTACAATACAAGTCCTGAACATGTGCTGTACTGTATAATAATATTATGGCATGTCCTTGTATTTCTTCACTTGGTACAGTAAGCAAATTAATGGTGGGATATTTGTGCACCAATTAACATAACATTTAACAGCAGAGAGTTATTTGACTTATATGTGTCGATTAACAAGTAGCAGGCCTCAGGCATCAAAGATTCAGAAATTAATACCTCTCACTGCATGCCCACAGTTTAGCACCATACGTTTGTAATGGGAAATCATAACAGAAAGAAGTTAGAAAGTAATTAGACACATTGCAGCTTCCAACTTCACAACCCTCACAAGATCAAACAGGCAGGATGCAAAACAAGAAAAGTAACAACAGCAACATATCCTTGTTTGTGCCATAACATTATCTCAGCTTGGGTCCACCTCACTCAAAAGAACAGTGCACCCTTGCATGTGCCATAAAAGGAACCCACCTTTGCCCCCCCCAAATGGGCAGTCTATGCTTGTTTGTGCCATCTAACCTGCCCTTCATTTGATGGCAGTTGCATAGCATAGTATTCCCAATTAATATTCTCACACATTTTAAGGTAAATGATATAGACTGACTTATATACTGCATGTTTCTGAGTACTGGCCAGATAACTGATGAATGACCATGAAACACAGAAAGGTAAGACACAGCTGTATATATACAAGGAATAATCATAACAGGTTGCGTGAGCACTACATCCAAATATATTAAATATACTACATTTACAAATAACAGGTTATGCCTTGATAACAGTGTGCATTCAGTTGCACATCGTTGTGAGAGAAATGACTTCATTTATTTGCTGGAAAGCTGCTTGTGTGGCAAAGATGGATAAAGCACCCATTCTATTTTCTAAAGGTGCACTGGAGTGATAGTTGTGATCCAGAACTATGTAGTCATATCTCATGTGTACTAACATTTTCTAATGTGTATGCCAGAGAGTGATTTTCCTCATTTCAACTATTTCTCCATTATTTATTTTTTATTTATTTATTTTTATTTTGGGGCCACTGTTTGCACAATGTGCTGCTAAGCACAAACATGTTTGGGTATGCTCATCTGGTTTGCGCATTGAGTAACAGTGCACAAACTGGTCAAATGGGCCACACAGGTAGCAGGCAGGACCCAGACAGCCACACATATAAATCAGATGCATTAAATTAAGACTGTTGGCCATCATACAAACATGTTGCCCGGCAGTGCACACCCTTGAGCATCATGTTTGCATGATGGTAAGCAATGCACAGCAAATGTTGCAAAACCAAAATGTGTGCATGCTCAGTAAGTATGATACCTGCAATTGGTGGGAAAACATCATTCTACATTGGTCTTGATCTGTGGTAGGCATGGCAGGTGTTCATGGAGAGGTTTTGAGATTCTGTGCTCAAAATTGGGGTGTCCAAAGTGTCTGTTGGACTCCTAGTAAATGAATATGGGCCCAGGCTTTTGCAGAGGGACTATCTTGTTGCCCTTGCTTTGAGCAATGCTACCTGTATCCCTCGCACTGGTGAACAATGTAGGAATCACTACAGAGACCTCTGGATAAGGAAGAGGGATACCCTTGACTGTTGGATCGAGGAATGTAGGACTGGGGGCACCCCACAGATGTGTAGGTGTCACTTACAGAGACTAATTGTAACAGTTAAACAGCTGGATATAGTCAGGATTGGTATTCATAATGGTATTCTGTTCTATTTTTTTCCACAGCTGTAAAATTAAAAAAAACAGTAGACTGGCACCACAAAGCTCTAAAATGCTGGTTTATTAAATCCAAATGCAAGAAAAACCTTTCACCACTCAAGGCTTCTTCAGGCAAATACAAATACATCAATCAAAGCCAATGCTTCTTAAATACATAAATGATCACATGACTAAGGAATTAAATAATTAGTAAAAAAATCATAAATAATCATTATAAAAACAAGAATTAAAATCACCTTTCCTTCATAAGAATCATAGCCTAAGAATATTATAATACTCTTATTTTATTTTATTACGCCTTTCTTTAAGTATAGGTTTTATAGTTATGCTGTTATTTAAACCAGGATATTGGTGAACTTTAATTTGCAATATCTACTTATTTTCCACTGTTTCGGTGTAGTTATATATATCTCCCCCTAATATTTTCATATATATTCTGTAAAATAAAGAACCTAAATTCATGTTTATCGTACGTGTCTTTAATAAGTCTATATAAGGCATTGGTATCAAGTTTTCTACGTATTTCTGATAAGTGCTCAGCTATCTTTAAGCTTCCTATTCATTTTTTATTTATTTATTGATTGATTTATTTGCAATTTGATTACCAGGGAAGTCCACTGGGCCGAATTGACCCATTTTCAGTGGAGGCCCTGGGAGAAAAGCTCCAAGATGCATTATACAATTTAGATACAAATGATAGTTGATATTAAAGATCTTATGTAGAATAGTTACTCATAAATGCATTCAGTATCATGCATAGTTAACAAATTCATTAAGCCTGAAGGTAGGGATCACACAGTTTCATTTGAGGAAAACAAATATGGGTTAGGTGTAAATAGCATTCTACTGTTGATGTGTGTATGTAAAGCGTATTTACATACAAACCTTTTAAGAAAATGTAAATATGCTTTACATACACACACAAACAGTAAAATGCTATTTACAATATTTACATGGTTGGGCTGTGTGAGGGTAGCTGTAGGAGGTGAGAGCTTAGAAAGAAGCTATAGAAATTGTTGAGAGCTTAGATAGGCTCATAGAAGGATAACTATGAGAGTTGTAGAGCTTGGGAACCAGACTGAGAACCCCCTTGGATTAGGTTGGGTGAAGGCAGGTACATTTCCATTTAGTGGACAGGTGTTTGAATAGTTGGGCTGTGAAGTTTTCTGAGTTTGGTATGGTTCTTAGTGTGGAGGGAAGGGAATTCCATTTTTTACCTAGTGAGAAAGACAGGATTTTTCCTTTTATATATAGAATGCTGTACAAAGGAAACATTTACATGTGTAAATAATATTTGTGGTATTACAAGTTCCATGACTTCTGAAATAAAAAAATGTGAAATAGGATGCATAATATAAGGTTCTAAAAATATATTTGCAATAACTGCAATTTAAACATTTCTGAGTACCCAACTTATTTATTTTATTTAATTGAAAATATTTTTCTTGTTCCTTATAACATAACTTATGTTTGCTGTTAGTTAAAATTTTATATCCAAATGCTAAATAATTAAGAGTAAGATCTTTAAAAGCTGGTATATGTTTCAGCATGCTTTTTTGATATTTCTATCATAAGGTAGAATACATCTAAAAGTTCTTCCATTATTTTATTTATTTAAAATATTAGTATTCTCTTTATTTCTTTTATTTAACATATTCTCCTCAGAGAAAGTAGGAAAAATATCATAATTGAAATTATTCCTTATTTGCCTTTGTATATTTTCATTATTATAACCTCCATGAGAAAAATCTTCCACCATGGACTTTAACTGTCTATTCATATTATCCTTATTAGTATTCAGTTTTGCAAGTCTAGTAAATTGATTTTTAACTACGCTATTGAAAATATGTGGGGGGTGCATACTACTTTTATGCAAATAAGTGTTCTTCTTCACATTCTTTTTAAACAGAGTGGTATTAGTAAAACCATTAGTATTCTTAATTAATCTAATATCCAGAAAGTCTATTTGACTAAAATGCACAGTATATTTAAAACATAAAAAACTAGAAGTAGAGAGTAGATATTTGATAAATTCATAAAAAACATTTAAAGAACCATTCCATATAAGAAAATAATCATCTACGAAACTCTTATAGAATAGAATATTATTTATATGTACATTCATATTCCCATCCAAAATATATTTCAATTCCCAATTATTGACCAATAAATTTGCGTAGCTATTGGCCATGGGTACCCATGGCAACACCTTTACATTGCTTATACATTCTATCATGAAACATAAAAACATTATTTTCTAAAACTATCAAAGCACATAGCATTTCAGTTTCTGCTGCATTAAAAATAGCAAATTCCGCAATAAATTCCCTTAGGAATTCAAGACCTATATCATTAGGAATGGAAGTATAGAGAGCATCTACATCTAAGCAAATAAAATAACAGTCAGCAATGTTGTTTTAGATGACCAAATAAAAAGTTATTTTAAAAATTGTGATGTGTCCTTAATGACAGTGGTCAAATGGTTCAGAGCCACTTTCAGTCTAGATTCTATATCTTTAGATATAGGCTCAGTGAGCCAACCAGTAGCTGAAACTATTCAACTCAGTGGGGGAGCTGAACCTGACTTATGTATTTTGGGAATTCCATAAATAATGGAATTCTTGGATGCTTAACATGAAAAAATTCCAGCATATCAAGTGTAATGTCATCATTCAAATGCTTTTCATACACATTACTATTTACTAAAGTTATAATATGATTTATATAACATTTGTCTATTAATTCATAGTTATATGACTCAAGCATTTCATACATTTTTAGATCATAGTAAGTAGTATCCAAATCTACTATGCCCCCACCCTTATCAGCTGCTTTAATAACAATATATTTATTTAAAGACAAAAACTTTATTGCTAACTGTTCTTCTTTTGACAAGCTGTAAAAACATCTATTGTTGTTTGTAGCCATAAGTTCATAAATGTCTTTCTCTACTTCTTCTTCAATAGCAGTGACAAGTGGGCTGCATATTGAAACAAAGGTACTGCATCTCCTCAAGCTATTTATTCAATTATCAGAAAAATCTTTTGTTACCAAACGCTAACTGAAGATTAAAACTCCTTACAAATAATTTAAATTCTGCTAAATAATCAGCTATATCAACTCTAGTCAGAGGAATAAAGGATAAAACTTTATTTAATAATAATAATTCATGTTGAGTCAAAACATAACTAGATAAATTAAAACCGTACCATTTAAGTTTGTGTTTGACTCCTCCTGTTCATCCTGTGACTGTTGTATCTTGTTTGGCTGCGACCTCATTGAGTTGTGCGTGCTCTTTTGTCTTTTGGCAAAGGGAAAGGCTTCACCATCACATATGGTGTATCTAAAGGGTCCAGTGCTGAAACAATAACTGGATCCACTATTTTAATAGTTTTGCTGACTGAACTGTTGCATTAGTTTTACAATGGGAGTTAACATTTCCTATGTTTAAAATATGGTTAACTGGATACTGTGTATTATCCGGTTCAGGCTGCTGTCCTACCTCTATCACAGAGAGCATTTGTGACTGCATGATTGGAGGAACTTGAATTTGCTGTTGTGTGATTGGAGGGGCCTCAGAATTGTTGGTTTGATTCACAGTTTGTTCATCTTTCCGTTTCTGCAAACCCTCTCCTCGATTAGCCCATGAGAACACATTGCCTGTATTGAAATCACAAATATCCCTATTGATCTTTTTCTTTTTAACTTCTATTAAATGATTTTCAAAATGTATTAATCTATCCATTGCATCAGCTAAAGCTGTTGAGTGAGAATTTGTCTTAATTATATAGATTAACTGATTATAGTCTTGTAACAGCTCTTTGTTTTAGCTGATTTTCTATTGGCAGGGAAAAGGCAGTCATTAATTGTATATATATATATATATATATATATATATATATATATATATATATTTAAAAGAACAATTCATGTTAATTACCTGCCATTGTTGTAATAGTTTCAGATATTTGTCACTGTGGTTCGGCATTTTAAGTATACAAAATCCCTGTGGTATTATTTTGTATTTCAGGTATACATCAAACGAAAGTCATTGTCATTGTAACATTTTATATTGTTGAATTTTATGTTCAAAGTGCAACAACATACTGAGATAGTTCTCTGTTAGCTACTGATCATTTGAATTGTTAACATTTTCAAATGGAAAAATGACCATTAACGGATTTCATGTTATATCCAAGAATGCGTTAATGCTAGGTACATTAAGATGTTGATTTGTACTAGTTGAAGGAACAGAACTCATATTCTGTAGAGACATTGTGTTCATGGGCGTAACTAACACATAAAAATGTATCAAAAACAAAATATTCCACCTCGAATATAAAGCCAGACTAACACAGATGTAAATACAACTAAAAATAAAAAACAGTAGACCGGCACCACAAAGCTCTAAAATGCTGGTTTATTAAATCCAAACACAAGAAAAATCTTTTACCACTCAAGGCTTCTTCAGGCAAATACAAATAAGATATATATAACTACACTGAAACAGTGGAAAATAGGTGGATATTGTGATTTAAAGCACACCAATACCCTGGTTTAAATGACAGCATAACTATAAAACCTATACTTAAAGAAAGGCATAATATAAGGTTATTATAATATTCTTAGGCTGTATATCTTATGAAGGAAAGATGATTTTAATTCTTGTTTCTATCATGATTATTTATGATTTTGTTTGCTAATTATTTAATTGCTTAGTCATGTGATCATTTATGTATTTAAGAAGCATTGGCTTTGACTGAGTTATTTGTATTTGCCTAAAGAAGCCTTGAGTGGTGAAAGATTTTTCTTGCGTTTGGATTTAATAAATTTTAGAGCTTTGTGGTGCCTGTCAACTGTTTTTTTTTATATTTAGTTGTATTTATGTCTCTGTTAGTCCGGCTTTATCTTCGAGGCAGAATATTTTGTTTTTGATTTATTTTATCCACAGCTGTCACAGACCCATGCATGCCAATAGATTGGCATGGATGTGACAATCTTGTGGTATGTATGCATCTGAACAGTACTGTTATTTTAGCAATAAAAGTAAAGACACCTTTATTGGTTTATTATGCAGTTGTATCAAACTGAGCATTCATCTTTCAACTGTAACAGGAAAATATGCATGCATTAGTCTGGAGACCAAAACAACTGTTCACTATTACAAAGTAGTCAGCGTTTGTGAGTTCAAAAACCACACTTCCCAAAAATACAATACTGTTAAGTTTTCATCAATATTGCAATGTAATGTCAGAGCTGTAAAGCAGTGGCACAATTGGCCTGCTGTAAACTATAATTAATATAACTGGAACAGACATATGTGCAATATATGCACACATCAAGGATTGCTTGCTGCAATCTGTAGTATAGTGTGCATCTGTTAGGGCTGAGTAGTCCTAACAGTAAAAAAGGTATTTGTTAGGAGTTGGTAGTCTTAAAAGCAAAGATAGCAGAATAGAGTGCTGTAGCCAGTGGACTGGGGGCAGGAGGATCCCATGGGACAGGCTATCTCACTGTGCTGTGAGAAAAAAATTAAAAATTACACAAAAAAAGAGAGAGAGAGAAGATAAGGGTTGGGGTGAGAGAAAAACTGAGAGAACATTAGTAACTTCATATGTGACATACAAAACATTGATACAATTATTTGATTCTATTCTGTTACCTTTACTTTTAACACTACAAACACCAAACAAATTTCATCATTACTTTTAAGACTATTCACTTCATAACAGAGGCATGCTATCGTATGAATTGCAGCCACCAGTCCTTGATGTGTGCATGTATTGTACATATGTGTGTCCACATTATACTAATCACAGTTTATAGCAGGCCATTTGTGCCACTAGTACAGCGGTTACATTGCAATAATGATGAAAACCTAACAGTATTGTATAATTGGGAAGTATGGTTCTTGAAACTACAACTGCTGACTTTGCTCTCTAATACTGTACTGTTATTTTGTCATACAGACTACTGCATGCATACTTTTCTTTTACAGTTTAGAGATGCATGCTCACTGTTATTTGAGAATATGGAACTGTTATTTTGTGCTACAGACATGCCTACTTTCTTTTACAGTTGAGATATGCATGCTCAGTTTGATACAACTGTATTAAATATCAACTAAGCGGTCCTTAACTTTTAATGCTACTAAATTACTATTAAAATTATTATTATTATTAAATTACTATTTAGAACAGTACTGTTCTGATGCATAAATACTACATGCTCCTGACATCCTTAACAAACATGCGGAATGGGACCTGACATTCAATATTCGCTCAGTGGCAGCTGTGGAAAAAACAGAACAGAACAGAATACCGTTATGGATACCAGTCTTGACTATATTCAGCTTTTTACTCTTACAATTACTCACTGAAATTGATGTATAAACATCTGTGGGGTGCCCCAGAAATGAGAGTAGAGTAAAGTCTTAAAGTTGGAGTGGTTATGGGTAGTTCTAATGTGTGGAGGAAATTAATTCCATAATCTGGCAAGGGACAAATATAGTAAGAGCTGCCCTGAAGTACATGTGGGTTTGTAAACTTTGAGGAGATTTTGATTGTTGGATATGAGCACTCTATGAAGATAATGCATTTTTAGGGTGGAGGAGAGGGAAGGACAGTTAGAGGGTTTGAAAATGAGTTTATGTGCTGTTGTAAGTTGAATGAATGTCAGATAGTTAGGGAGCTCCAACCAATTTAGAGAATGGAGGGAGTCGCAATGGTGAGAGGAGGATTTGGATCCGGTGGCAAACTTAGAGATATTATTGTAGCAGGAAGATAGTTTTGATTTGAGGGTAGATTGAAGATTAGTAAGGACAGGGGCTCCATATAGGAGAGAGGGAATGAGGTATGTGATAGATAGGAGTTGTTTGGTTGAGGGAATAAGGTATTGGCTGTGTCGGTATAGCATTCCAAACTTTTGATGGATTTTCTTAATATTAGTTTGTAGATGTGTGTCAAATTTTAATTGATCATCGATAAGGACACCCAGCAGCTTTGTGTAGGGAACTATTTCAATAGAGGTCATGTTATGGCTGATAATAGAGAAGGATGCTTTGTCAATTATGGTGTGTCTGGAGGGGTGAATATCATAATTTTGGATTTAGATGCATTGAGAGCTAGATGGTTATTCAACATCCAATGCTCAGTGCAGGAGAAGGTGTCTTGAGTTAAATTCATAAGTTTAGGGGGAGATTTGGCAGAGCAGATGATGGTGGAGTCATCTGTGTATTGGATGAGTTTAGCATTAGGGATGCTCTGATGAAAGTCATTGACACAAATGTTGAATTGTGACAGGCCCAGTATAGAGCCTTGTGGAACTCCTGTTGGAGAGTGGAGGAAGGAAGAAGTACAGTTATTCCACTTTACGGCTTGTTCTTTATCTGAGAGGTAGCTGGGGAACCAGTTCATGAAAGAAGAGGAAAGGTTTAGATGAGAGAGCTTGGACAAGAGGAGATTGTGGGATATGGTATCCAAGGCCTTAGATAAGTTGAGAAGGAGGGTAGATACTATATTGCCTGAATCACAAGCAGAGTTAATGATTTTGAGAAAGGAGAGGAGGGCAGTAGTGGTACTGTGGCCAGGTCTAAACACGTTTTGTTTAGGGGTCAGTAGTTGATTGTCTAGCAGGTAGGGTAAGAGCTACAGGTGGATGCATTTTTTTTAGAATTTTAGAGATAGGGGACAGGACAGCTATTGGGCAGAAATTGGAGATTGTAGAGTTGCTACCCCCTTTGTGGAGGAGAATGATGAAGGTTTTTTTTCTAAAGGAGGGATACATAGGATTCTTGGATGGAGTGATGTATTAGGATACTGATGAGTAGTGCTATGTCATCGGCAGCTAGCTTGTGGAAATTAGATGGAATGTTATCTGGGGTGTTAGAACAAGGTTTTAATTTTAGTAGGAGTTTTATCCTAAATAGATCAAAAGCATATGCACATAATTACAATCCGTCTAATGAAAAACTCCTTAAATGTATATATTATTATGTTGCAAATGCAAATCATGGACCACATCTAAAGACTTATTATATCTTCACCATAATTATTAAAAAAGTTTACGTCTTCATGCTAGGTCAAGAATGAGTTCATTGTAAAACAACAATTAACATTTATAACCTAATATTAAAATACAGCTAATAAAAAACTTTTCATCTATCAAAACAATGCTTAGCTGGCTGCTGTTAGTTCTCAAAAAAACACGGAAATATCTCAAATATCTTTAAGCTCTATGGCATACATTCATTAATGTGATAATTCATCTCTTATGTTTGCCTTCAAATGAAAGTGGACACTACTTCTTAATTCCATCAAATCCTGAAAAATGAACAAAAGGTCTGTCTGACCTAGTCAAAGATAGACATTGATCTTCACTGACAAAACAATCCATATGCTGAGTGCCAACATGGTCACATGATGTAATATGCAAAAATATATGCAAATGTGACCATGGAGACATATAAAAAGTATAAAGAAACAAAATAAGTCAAAAACTTAAATGAGAAACAATTATAATCAATAAAGCAAAACAACTGGGTGTGGTATATGCACCAGCTGACAGTCTTCTTCTTCTTCTTTTGGCTTTTCCCGGTTAGGGGTCGCCACAGCGGATCACCTGTCCGCTCATAATTGTCAGTGGAGTTTTACAGTGTCGAGTTGCCAGCCCGGTGCTCAACCTTCTGCAGAAGGCACACACACCCACGCACTCATGCCTAGGGCCAATTTAGAGTACCCAATCCACCTACAGCATGTCTTTGGGATATGGGAGGAAACCTGAGCACCCGGAGGAAACCCACATGACCACAGGGAGGACATGCAGACTCCGCACAGAAGGCACCCCAGCCAAGGATTGAACCGGAGAACCTCTTGCTGTTGGGAAATGCACCAGCTGACAGTATAACTGAGAAATATAACATTAACATGATACAAACCATGTCAAAAAAAAAAACACATTGCTAGATTACATATCAATGATGGAGAAATGCTACATCAGATTGAGAATACTGCCAATGACTTTCTCCACAGGGGTTATAATATAAATGAAGTGACTAACAAAAAAAAACATTATTATCCAAAGGCGAACTTCTGATACTAAGACAATTTTTACAGAAACCAGTATTAAACAAATGAATGAGAAACTAAATTTTAAAAAGCTCATGCTTACTTTTAACCAAAATACTAATGCAGTCAAAAACATTATCACTATGTACTGGCCAATTATGTCTTCTGAACCTGAGGTAAGGATGTTTATAGATGACAGACCAGTTTTTCGCTATAAAAGATGTAATAATCTCAGAAATCAACTATGTTATAAGGAACAACCTATAAATAATTTCTCATTTAAGACTAACAAAACAGGGACCTCTAAATGTAATAAATATGCCCATTGTATTGATATTAATACTGAAAAGACTTTTGTTCATCCTGTGACTGGCATGACTTTCAGTGTATGCACATTTAGGAATTGTGATACAAAGAATGTTATATATTTAGCCACACGTCAATCTTGCAATGCATATTATATTCTGAAAACTAATCGGAGACTTATGGATCATATAAGTAGCCATCTCTCAGATATCAGTAGGAAATTATGTATTAATGCACTTTATAAACATATTCATGATCATGATTCAACATACTATTTTAAGTTTTTGATTTTATCAAAATTAAATGAATTTATACGTGGGAGGATGTAGTATAACATACTGAGCTAGAAGAATTTAAATGGATTTTGTGGCTCAGAGCACATATTTCACCAGGCCTAAATGAAGCTGTCTCATTAAAACTTTGGTTAAAACAGTTACAGCATCAGGTCTGATTTTATCATGTGATTTTATCATGTGATCTTATCATGTGACTTATTTTATCATGTGACTTTGATCGTGGATTATTTAAACTGATTTAGTTCTGTCTCTTTTATTGCCTGATGAAGTTTTTTAAAGTGAAACCACTAAGGTTGTGTAATATTTATTTATTTATTATTTATTGGCATTTCTTTACCGGGAAAGTCCACTGGGCCAAACAGAGCCCATTTTCAGTAGAGGCCTGGGGAGAAAATCTCAACATGAAACACAAATAGAATACATAGTATAACAATGCATACATTTTGAATACATACAGGACCAATGCAGGAAAAGATTTCTAAAAAGTAGAACACTTACAGTATATAAAACACTTGATACACACTTAATAAAACTGAATACAATATAGTACAAATGAAATTGACATAGAAGTGTGGGAAATATAAATAAAATATGTACAAAAACTAGCTACACATAAACTAAATTACAATGTAATATAACTAAGTGCATATAATATTATGGGTAAAAATAAGAAGCTAAGTCTTCAGAAAATGAACTGCGATTTCAAACAGAGAAAGATATTTAGAGGCTACAGCAATTACAGTGTATGAGAAAATAAGTGAAAAAATATGAGAAGAAACATGCAGGAAGTTATGAGTGACAAAAGTAGAGGTAGAAAGAATAGATGAAATAAAGATGGAGATAGGAGAGAATGTCATAAGTAGTAACAGAAATATGTAAGTAACAAGGAAAAAGGAAATAGTGGAAGGCCCTAAGCTCTAGGTAATGGCTGGAGGAGACTTAGTGCAATTACATATCCATTTGGAAAAGAGGTATATGCATAGGGCAATTTTAAAGGAGGATATACATTGCATAATGCAAATGGCTGAGAAAGGCTGTTCCAGGTTTCAGCTATTACCCAGGAGTCTAGTAGTTGACCAGCAGGTAATTTAGGCTTTTGAATTTGGAGGAGGTGTTGGTTTTCTGATCTTAGAGACCTATTGTGGTTATAATGGGATAATAATGAGTTTAAGGCAAGACCGTCCTGTGGTTTAGTAAATAATTTGTGTGTGGTGGCTAACTGAAGATAAGTAAGATAGTGGGGGAATTCAAGACAGTTTTATGTCTTTAGAGGGATGCAGTGGTGGGTGGAGTGGTGGTTGTTTGTTGCAGATTTGGCTATCTTGTTTTAGCATATTTTAGTTTACATTTTAGGGAGGATTGGAGTTTAGTTAATAGGAGGCACCATAGACTAGAGAAGGAAGTAGATAAGAAGAAGCAAGTACTTATTTTGTGTGAAGAGAGAGAGGAAATGTTTATGTCTGTAGAGTAGTCCCAGTTTTTTGTTAGTTTTCCTGATGTTCCCTAACATCCCTCATTCCTCAGAAAATATTGTTACCTCATTCAACACACACTTCACGCAAACCATACTATCACTAGCTAAACAACACAACCCCCCTCCCCTCCAACCCACACCTTCAACTAGTTATCTCCCCACTGCCTTCTCTTTTTCTCCTGTACCTACCTCTAACATAAAACTAAACTTAAGCCCACCAGATTAGCAGCAGACAACCTCCCAAGTGAATACCTACAAATCGCAGCTGATGCTCTGGCCTACCCAGTATCCATCTTGATTAACCGATCTTTGTCAGAAAGTTACGTTCCCACACTGTGGAAAGCATCACATATAATTCCACTCCACAAAGGCGGACCCTCCACAGAACTAACCAATTACCGCCCCATAGCTATTCTCTCTCCACTCACCAAAATACTAGAGAGATGCATACACTCTCAGGTCTCAGACTATCTCCTTACTAACAACCTCCTTTCCAATACTCAGCATGGTTTCTGACCAAACCATAGCACCACCATTGCCTCACTCTCCTTTACTAACACTGTCCTTCAGCATAAAAACAATGGCTACTTCTCCTCTGCTACTTTCCTAGACCTATCTAAAGCATTTGACATGGTCCCACACAAACAACTTATCTCTGTCCTCAATAACCTATCCTTCTCACAATCAGTCACCAACTGGTTTCAGAGTTACCTGTCTGACCGCCAACAATCCGTTGTATGGCAGAATGACATATCTCCCCAACTACCTGTCTCCATAGAGGTTCCCCAAGGATCCATCCTTGGACCCCTACTCTTCACTGTTTTCACAAATAATCTAGCCTCTGCCACCACACATGGCACACTCATACAATACGCAGATGACTTGACCATCATCTGCTCAGCCCAGTCCCTACCCAAACTGCAAAAAGTCACACAGGAAGCCTTTTCCTCTGTTGAAACTTGGTTATCCAATGCCCAATTAATACTCAACCCAAACAAAACTAAACTACTCATCCTCCAACCCACCAAACATACTCAAAGCAACTCTCACTTTAACATCACAGCAAAAGACAACACCACTATATATCCAACTGAACACACCAAATTGCTAGGAGTGGAAATAGACAATAAACTAAAATTTGACATTCACATATCCTTGACCATAAAAAAAGTCTACAATAAACTAGTAGCGCTATACAGAAATAAGCAACTTCTCACCAAAGCAGCAAAGATTTCAATAGCAAATTCCCACCTTATCTTCACCCTACTTTATGCCTGTCCAAAATATACCAACCTAAGGCAATGCGATTTAAACAAGCTAGAGACCTGCTACAACAAAATCGCCAAATTCGCCACAGGGGCATCCTACCATAGTCACCACTGTCTCTCACTTGCCGAACTGGGCTGGCTTGAACTCCCTCACCTCCTTCAATGGTATCAACTCTCACTTGCCCACAAACTAGTAAATCATCCACTAAATGTCCCATCCCTCCAGAATCTACTCCAACCCGATCACACCACCAGACCACTAAGATCCAGCAACAAAAATCACTTGCAGATCACTAAAGCCAATAACTCTGCTGGTGAAGCACTATTCTCTTGCACCATAGCCAAATTATGGAACTCCCTCCCCCCTACAATTACCTCCATACCATCATGCACCCACTTCAAAACTTTACTAAAAGCGCACCTAAAACATGCTGGCTATGCCCTTGCAACTCCCACTCTAATATCACCCTCCCCATCCAACCACTACCTTTCTTTCCACTCCACTAACTACCTTGATTATAGCAAGCTCAGATGCTCATAAGCCAGTACTTATTATACAGCAGGAACTTCTTCTTGTAACATTTGTTAATGTCTGTTATGTACTTCACAGATAAAGATTCTAGTTGTCTACTGATGTACTATGTTCTTCATCTGTAAATATGTTGTAAGTAATTGTTATGTAAATTGTTAATCGCTATGTAATCCAATGTAACTACTTTAGGTTCATAGATTAGTACTAGGCTAACTGCCCTTATGGGTCATTTAAGCCTAGCCAATTACCCCATGTGAGAATCAAACCCTGGACCTTGTGTTTGTAAGGTTGACAACTTAACCATTATGCCAACCTCCCACCCAATTGTCTGTTTATTTTAACTGTGGAGCTTTTCTCCCCGGGCCTCCCCTGAAAATGGACCTACATCCAGTCAGACACTCCTGGTCAACAAATATAAATAAATAAATAAATGTTATTTTGCAAGTGTAGATCAAATTTTTGGTTTTCATCAATTATAACACCTAATAGTTTAGTCTGGGTGACTAATTCAATTTTGGTGTTGTTTCGAGAGAATATGTGGAACTGAGATTTATTAATGAGAGTATTTTTCTTTGGGGTGAATATTATGTTTGGTTTTATTAGTGTTTAAATACAGGTAGTTATTATGGAGCCAAGTCTCTATTGTAGTAATTGCCAGTTGAGTAATTTGCTGTAGTTCATTTGAATTTTCAGAAGAGCAGATTACAATAGAATTGTCTACGTACTGAACAAAATACCCTTGCTGGAATGATAGGCGGAGTTGTTGATGAAAATATTAAACAGTAGAGCTCCTAATATGGAGCCTTGAGGAACACCAGTGGGGTTATGGATATACTGGGATATAGAGTGTTGCCATTTTACACCATGTTCTCTGTTAGATAGGAGACTTTTGAACCAGTTTAGAGATGAACCAGATAGTTCAATGTTAGAACTGAGAAAGGAGGAGTGTGGAGAAATTGTATCAAAGGCTTTAGGCAAATTCAGAAATAATGTAGACACAATTTTCCCAGTCACAGGCTTTATTAACTAGATCCATAAACGATATTAGTGCAGTTAAAGTATTATGACCAGGTCTGAAACCATTCTGAGTTACAGAAAGGATTTGATTTTTGAGAAGGAATTGTAGAAACTGAGTGTGTACACATTTTTCTAAGAGTTTAAAAATGGGAGATAGAATCACTTGCAGCTCCAGAAGATGTGGAGTAGATCAGCCTTGTGATTATCACAGTAGGGGCAGAATGGAGAGGTGGTTGGGTATATTTTATTTAGAATGATTGGAGTAAGATAGGCATTATGGAGTATCATGATCTGTGTATATTTAAGTTTTTTAAGGGGAATAAGTTTGGAGGCAAGCTGGATCGCTTGAGATATTTGTTTGTTTGTGGTTGTATGGTCCTCACTTAGAGTCCAACTAGAAAAAATGGGTTATAAAAAGCAACCTTATCTTGGAAACTAGCTCTCGTACACACCACCCCTGCTGGCCTGACTAAACTACAAACACATATGTTAATAACACTACTTTTGTTACTTAAATACTACATTACATTACATTGGAAGGACAGAGCATCACTCACTTGGGAGGCTTCAAACAATTAGCTAATAAACACCTACTAGCTCACAAATATTTAACCTACGCTCAGAAATCCCACACTAACTTTACAGAATTTTGGAAATCCATTTTTGAAGACATTCCAGCTTGAAGTTGGTGTATATAATTAAAGGTGGACTTTTGGCATATGTGTAAATAGTTTTCACTATTTTGCTTTTATGTTATATTAATCAGCAATGTATTCACTGGTCATACTGCTACCTGTCAATTATCATTGTTATGCTCACTGTATATGTTTTCATAAAAAAGAAATAAAATATTTTGCACAAAAAAGAAATGGGGGATAGAATAACTATAGGGCAGAAGCTGGAAAAAATCTGTTGAGGTACCCCATTTGTGGAGAGGTAATATGTTTGCTTTCTTCCAGAGGTTGTGGACATAGGATTCTTGGATGGATCTATTAATGAGAATGCTAATGGGGTAAGCAACAGTGTCTGCAGCTATTTTTAGGTATTCTCCAGGCATGCCATCTGCTGTATTTGAGCTGGGCTTTAATTTCAGCAGCAGTTTTTTTTATGTTATCTGTAGGAATAGTAGAAAAAATGAATTCTGGCAAGCAATTGGATTTAGCTAAGTATGTATAGGTAAATGAGGGAGAATGGGTCCAGGTAGTAGTTTGTCCAAATGTGCTAGTAGTAGAGTGGGGATGCAGGGGCTGTGTGAGCTGAGAGGAGTATTACTTAGTATTACTTATTACTTAGTAATGCTTATTATTAATAAACTTTGGAATTACTCTTTGAGTTCTTGGACTTTCTTTTAACTAGGGTGGTTCCAGTGAATTTGTTTCCTTTGCCTGTGTCCATTTATTTTCACTGGATTTATCACCAGATTACTTTTTTTTTATTCGTAAACAAAACATTCATATGCTTCATTCAATGAAAACAGAATTGCCAATCGGGAGGGAGAATGATAAATCAATCAAGAGGGAGGAAGACGGAAGAGTTCTCCCCAGAGAATAATAGCATGTTTTTGGGACCAAAGGATATAGCTTTATCATTCTTAACTAAGATGATAAAATTATGATTATGAAACCACTTTACTTTTAACTAAGAGGCAGCAGTCCTAAGGGCTGTATCCTATGAGTATTGTCAAGTTTGTCTGCATAAAATATGGTGTGAATGTTCTTCTTCTGTTTCAGCTGTTCCCGTTAGGGGTCGTCACAACAGATCATCTGTTTCCATTTCTTCCTGTCCTCTGCATCTTGCTCTGTCACACCAATGACCTGCATGCCCTCTCTCACCACATTCATAAACCTTAGGCCTTCATCTTTTCCTCTTACCTGACAGCTCCCTCCTTAGCATCCTTTTCCCAATATACCCAGCATCCCTCCTCAGCACATGTTCAAAAGCAATGCAATCGTGCCTCTCTGGCTTTGTCCTGTCCATCCTTGTTACAACCTGTGCAAATCTTAAAATCTTTAACTCTGCCACGTCCAGCTCTGACTCTTGCCTTTTTGTCAATGCCACCATCTTCAACCCATATAACATAGCTGGTCTCACTACCCTCTTGTATAACTTCCCTTTCACTCTTACTGGTACCCGTCTTTCACAAATGAATCCTGACACTCTTCTCCACCCATTCCAACCTGCCTGTACACTCCTCTTCACCTCTCTTCCACACTCACCATTACTCTGAACTGTTGATCCCAAGTAGTTAAACTCATCCACCTTCACCAACTCTACTCCCTGCATCCTCACCATTCCTCTATCCTACCTCTCATTCACACACATATATTCTGTCTTAGTCCTGCTGACCTTCATTCCTCTTCTCTCTAGAGCATATCTCCATCTCTCCAGGGTCTCCTCCACCTGTTCCCTACTCTCACTACAGATCACGATGTCATCTGCAAACATCATAATCCATGGGGACTCCTGTCTGATCTAGTCTGTCAACCTGTCCATCACCATTGCAAATAAGAAAGGGCTCAGATCTGAGCTTTGATCTAATCCCACCTCCACCTTAAACACATCCGTCACTCCCACCGCAGACCTCACCACTGTCACACTACCCTTGTACATATCCTGTACCACTCTTACATACTTCTCTGTCACTCTTGACTTCCTCATACAATACCACAACTCCTCTCTAGGCACCCTGTCATATGTTTCTCTAAGTCCACAAAGACACAATGGAACTCCTTTTGACCTTCTCTATATTTCTCCATCAACATTCTCAGAGCAAACATCTCATCTGTAATGAATGTTGGGGCTGGTTATTACTAAAAAAGATGATTATCTGGAGGTCTAAGATAGACACCAGAGGAATAACAACACGGTTAAGCACATGGTATGAAGGGGAGTCACTGATGGAGTTAGAGAAGCTCATTGTGTTACGTTATTGACAAAACACCAGAAGGTATCAGAAGAGGTAAACAGCCTGGTAGTATGACTACCCACCAAAGACCAGTTTCCTTACACTGTTAGGATCACAGGGCCTAGATATTTATTTTATTTCATCTTTATATTTTTATTATTTCTTCATTTGTATAACTTTTAATGTTCAAGTACTGTAATAAAATTGAAATTTATTAAGTGTCTTAAAACCAGCATTACTGCAAATGAGGAGTGCAGTCTTCCTGACATGCAACAAAATCAAACTTAGTTTATTAAGTCCAGTGGTACAAAGAACATAATCCCCTGTATGGGGGATTGAGGAACTTTGTCCCCCATAAAATAACATTTTATATTTTTCCCTTATAAGGAGAAAATGTTTGTTGATACAGTGACTGTTGTGGAATTGGGCCTTGGAACAGGAGCCATTGTAGAATAGTCATACATTCAGACAGGCCTTCTAAAAAATTAAGACATTGTGGAGTAGTTACAGATGGAGGTGAAGGTTTTATTAGGTTTTGAAAGGCAGATCATATGAGCAGATCATTGTTGGTGTTGGAAAAGAATGTGTCAGTAAGGCCTGCAGTGAAAATTTTGAAGCCATGCTGCTGAACCCACCTTAGTACTTACTTATTTTACATTTGTTTACTGGGGTAGTAAACTGATCACAACTGACCATTTGCAGGTAACACCCAGGTAAAATAATTCATAAAGAAGAAAAAGGTGGAACAGAAAGGCAGTAAGCTGTACATATCGAAAACAGAGTAGAAAGTAAAAATATATATTGTAGATCAGAGTGTGTGTTGTACCTTTAAAAGCTATTCCAGTCTGTGGTCATGTGCATATAAGTACTGAGCACGTGCAAGCAAGAGTGCCATTCTGAGTGATCAGCCAGAGTGAAAGCATACATGTGTGTAGTAGTCAGTCAGTTAGTTCATTTAAGTTTAATGTTTTAGTCGTCAGTTCTGATGTGTTTATGTTTAATAAACTACTTAAATGAACACCCTGCCTCATCATCTTATTAAATACACAAGATGAGTGACATGGTGTTAGAAGCAACATCTTTAAAATGATGTGGTGCCAGAAGGGGATCCGAAGCAAAATTTGTTCTTCAAGACCATGAGGCACGCAGTTACAGTTGGAGGAATATACAAGTGTGAACCATCCCTGCTCAAACAACTCAAAAACAGGTCAGAAAAAACAAATCCAGGTACTAAAACTCTTTTAAATGATTTTTTTTACTCAACAAATATAAAACAAATAATTCAAAATGCTCAAAACAACTTTCTAATTGAAATGTTTGAAATTATGATATATTGGTAAAAATACCTGAAATGCTTACAAACATGATTGATTGAAATAACTTCCAAATCACATAAAATGTATAAAAAAGAGAAAATGGCTGTATTTTTCACTATGTGCTTCTTTTTTGTATTAATTAAAGCTATTTGAGATATCTGAAGTGTACAAAGTGTTTGCAAATGTGTGTAGTATTACAGCAGTTATTTCACAAAATATAGTAATTTTGAAGAGACTGTGGTGCAACTGAATATTTTTCGAGTACCTGGTATATGTGTGTGTGCATTTGAACATAATTACAAAAGCATAAAATATAACAAAGTACTTGCTCAGGATCAAATCAGGCACTGTATTCAGATGGAACGTATTGCCCGAGGCTAAATAAATGTTGGAAGTTCAAGTCTATTCAGACTAATTCATTCATAGGATAACCACAATAATGCAGGCAATGCGATGCATACAGAAGCACAAACTGGAACACAAACAGAACTTCAAAAATGAAGTGAATAATCCAAGTTGGTATAGAAAATTGCCTCCAAAATAACATCAAGTACTAGATATCTCTTCAGACCAAATAAAATACAGCCTTCAAAGGAGCTTAATATAATTCAGTACATCAAGGGTAGCAAATCCTTTATTAACATAAGTTTGGTAAGCGCTTTCGCCAAGTGGCTTTTTCAAACCATTAGAAACACAACAATGATAAAAAGACACCTTTTATATAAATTAAACATAATTGATTAATAAAGGTGTTCAATAACCAATTAACTACATAAAGGAACATACTATATGGTTAAATGCATTTATAATATCATAAAAAATGCATAAAAACTGTGCAGCTACTAAAACTTAAAATACAAACTTAGATAAAATTGCTTCAAGAACAATATAGATATAATAAGATAATAAATTCATCTAAAATTAATTCTCCTATTTTTAAGTGCTGGTTTCAATGGAATCCTGTCATTAAGTCCAGGGTAAATATGTGCTTGTAACCTGATGATCCAACCAGTTTCTACTTGTTCAGTATGGTTTTTAAGGTCACCACCTCTAGTACTAGGTACATTAACATGCACAACTAAAAATCTAAAGTTATGCATTTCATTATTTTCTAATACATGTTTTGAGAGTGCATTGATGTTAGATGTAATACGGATTTGATACAAGTGCTCTCTTATTCTGTCCTTTAATCTTCTGTCAGTTTTACCGACGGAAAAAGCGGTACAGGAAGTACACTTAGCAATATAAACTACGAGTTCCGTATCACAATTTGCATTAATACTAAATGTAAAAACTCTAGATGTAACAGGATGTACAAACATATTAGTGACAGAAATACAAGAGCAAAAATTGCACTTATTACATGGTTGTGTACCTGTATAGGTGGCATTTCTAGACTAACTTTCCTGACCAGGGAAACATAGAAGTTTGTGTAAATTCTTTTAATTTTTAAAGAGAAATTGTGGTTGGTCATCAACTATACCCTTGATAACTGGATCCACTGTCAAAATATCCCAATGTTTATAAACAATCTCCTTAGTTTGCTGTACATCTTGTGTATAATACAATGAAATGTTCTGCTGTGCACCTTTACTTACTGGTGTAGCCATCCTAACATCCCTATAAAATACATTCCCTTCTTCAGAAAAAATAGGACATGCCCTACCTGCTCTAAGGCTTTCAGTATATTGAAAGTCATCATCAATTTCTTTAGTCCTATACTTTCTATCTACCAATATTTTATACAAATTACCTAACTCTGTTTCATAATTATTCTGCGTAGTACAATATTTTCATTAAGGCTGCTTTTTCTGACAGACACACACACAAAGGCATTTATTGTGATTAATTTAGCTGATTCAGTAGCCATTGAAAGGGAGCATTCATTAGTGTATACCCCAGCTGTGTAGGCAGGGGAGGGGGAAGACGGCCATATTGTGGTACCGTCTGAAACGCGGGAAGACCCTGAGTGCTTAAAACATAAATTTAGAGAAATTTGTAACCCCCAAGTGAATATTACAACAGAAAAGCACACATTTTACACAAGAGATCAAAAGCCTGGTGAAACATTTGCAGCATATATAACTGACTTGAGAAACAAGGCAAAAACTTGCAGATTTGGTGATTTAAGAAATGAGTTGATAAAAGACAGGCTTGTGTATGGTATTAAAGATGATGCAAGACAGGCTTGTGTGTGGTATTAAAGATGATGCAGTGAGAAAGATTTTGCTTTAAGACAGCAATTTAACTTTGAATAAGGCCATAGAGATTTGTCAGGTATATGAGTTCATAGAACAGCACACAAATATGCTTACAAATGAGAAATGCATGCCTCCAGTGCCTTCCTGTGCTAATGTTGATAGTATGTAGCATGAGATTAAAAGATACAGGCCAAAAGGTGTGGTTGCTTCCAGTGGCAGCTGGTGACTTCAATCAAAGGGGGGCTGCAGGAGACAGCTGGATGGGTGGGACCAATGGGCCAGGGTATGGCTAACTAGAAAGGGGGAGGAGCTATGCTCAAAACCACAAAAACTGGAACTTTAATTAAATACGCTGCCCTGGGTGCCAAACCGTCATTATGAGAATCCAATCAAGACAAAATGAAGTGTAGAAGAAAAAAACATTTCAATGCATTGGCTGCATGACAGCTTACTTAATATCTAGATGGAAACAAAAAGGTTGTGAGGCATGAAAAAATAAATTATTTTTTAAATACACTACTGGAATGCCAGTCAAAATCAAGTATAAGAAAAACAAATAGCACTCAACTCAAACCACTTCTCCTTGCACTGCAGTTTTAAGTAACATGCTGAAAGTAGCAATCACTGTGATACCCTCACTTGTAAAAATGTTTCTTATCCAAAAAAGACCTGCTGCCTGACAACTATCTACTTGTTTTATGGGGAAAACATAATCAAAGTAAAAAATGAACAGCAAACAAGACACAAGCTCAAGATAAATTGCTTAAAGGATTACTGCACAGGTTATGGACCACACATTATAGATTGGCATTCTGTTTAGTTTACGGGTAAAGCCTGCAAAGATGGCTGCAAGTATCCAACAAATGTAATGAGCTTCTTAAAATACTGTAATCCTGTCCTTTATTACAAATACTGTCATTTGCATTTCAATACCCAAGGTTTACACCTTATCTAGTTATGTAAGTATTCTCTGCATGGCAACAACAAAAAGCTTTCAATGTTGGTAATTCTTTAACAGTATGCTTATTAAAGCTTAATTGCATCTTACAAACTCAGACAAGTTTACCTGATGGTCATTAAAGCATTGCTACTTAAACACAGAGCAACAAGCACTTTCTGAATAATAAGAAGCATAAATCAACAGTATAAAAATATGACAGAAAACCAGAACATTCTGCAAAATCAAGGACAGATGAAAAGCCACTGTAGTACTTGTGTCTAGCTTGAATTGGGGGATACTCTGCACACTTACACTGCATAACTGCTCCTTGCCTCCCTTGGACACATCCATAGTCACTACATGGGGGAGTGGGGTGCAACAAGTATGTCACAATTTGAAATGTCTCTGACTGACTATGATGGCCCTGGCACATTTGTCAAATCTCTCAACCTCAGAGCAAGAAATCTGGACAAAGCCATACATAGAAGTGGGACAAAGGCCCAAAAATAAGGAAAATTTTTAAATATTACTCTTATAAACTTAGAAAGATAATAGAATAGTGGGTATTGCATTAGTATGAATTTTCTGAAGGGTATGAAATCTGAAATTCAAATGTCTGTCATTATTTTCTAACTTCAATCTTTACTGATTTGCAACTAATTTGCCAGAAAACCACAATTTTATGAAAAACAGACCAAACATGTGATACAAAAATATAAAATAGCCACACAATACAACTGTGAACCTGTCAAAGAAGGGACACTTTTTTTAATATTGGTACTGTTAACTTGAGCAGCTGACAAAATCATAACAGGAGACCATCAAAAACCTTAGCAGAAGGTCCAAAATCATAGCACTTAAAATATGCTTATGTTGAAATTCATGCTCCTGGGGCCTGGGGATATAATGGATAATTTGCTGTCTCAGGGAGATTAAAATTAGGGCCCATTATATAAACCACAAAACATTTGCTAGACTCTGTTGAAACTTCCAACTGTTTAAATATAAGCCACATTTATTTTTTTGCACCATTTAGAAAGTGCAAGTAAAATATATGCTACACAGATTCACTTTAGAAGCTCGAAATACTGAAATATCGAATTTCAGTATTTCCAGCCCATAAAGTGGAAACCTGAAAAGAACGAAAACTCAGAAGCGTGAAATTCAAAATCTCGCATACTGGAGATTTTGAATTAGCGCTTCTGGTGTTTTGCTGTGGTTATGGATTCAGGTAAGTGTTTATGGGTTATGGGTTTTGGGTAGGGGCTGTGGTGTGTGTTGGTGTGTTTTGTTACTGTGATGTGTGTGTGCGAGGAGAATGTATCTTGTGTGGTTGTGTTTTGTGTGTTTTTGTATGTAGTGCGACCTCAGAGTTAGAATATTTCAGTAGGGGGTGTGGGGGGCATAGGGGGCTTGCCCCCCTGCTTTTATGTAGGACAGAGCTTGTGTTTGTGTGCGGGGAGGAAGGTGTGTGTTTGTATACACCAGAAACGTAATTCAAAATCTCCATTATGCGAGATTTTGAATTTCGCGCTTCTGAGTTTATATTCTTTTCAGGTTTCCACTTTATAGCCTCGCCATACTGTATTTTGATATTTCAGTATTTCGAGGATATAAAGTGAATCCATGCTACACACATACAAGTAGAATGTTAAACGTATAAAAAAGCAAACGTACGAGACATTCCTAAACTAATTAAATTATGCCATTTTCACATATCCAGAAATCCCCTCCACATACGCATGTGCTGAAGGTTAGTTTTTTTTTGAAAAGAGCATGGTTTAATTTCAGCTTCACAACAGCTATCAAAATGTAAAACATAATTGCTACTTACTAGCTATAAGCCTTTTACCACAAGAATCAGGGACAAATCCAACAAATAATGAAGGCAAACACCCCAGATTAGATACATATTTTAAATATTGCACTTAAGCTGCTAGAAGAACAGGCTTTTCAATAGAATGCATTTTCTGAAGAGAAGAGACTGTGTATGAATGTGTGTGTGTTCTTAACATCACTGGATGCCAACAGGTGTCTAGGCACATACAGAAAGCGCACTGGAAACAAAACAAGTGTTTACAACTGCTTTGTATGGACATGTTTCCTTACTTTCCTAGTAGAGAGGTGAACAACCTTCAGCCATGCTGCAGTAACTAACAGAACTTAAGTAAAAACCAACACGGTCACTTATCTCAATTTTAAAGTTAAAAAAATAAGTTGAGTGAATGTCCGTCTGTCGCCCTCTAATAATCTGACTATCTCACACATGCAAGGCAACTTAGGTAAGCCAAAAAAGTTGTTTTTCAGCAACGGTTAACTTGTGACTCTTCATAACACCAACAACAAACCAATGGTGCTAGTAGTACTGTAACTGTACCAATTGTTTCTCGCTCTCTTTTTCGAGAAGAGAGCGAGAACCAATCAGTAGCCCCCTTCTACTTTACTGTGCGGATACCGCACAGACTTCTGGGCATCACACACTGATGCAGTACTCTCCATAATCTGGACTGCCTTTACAGCAGTCTGAGACAGTTCAGCTTTACAGAGAAACTAAAAAAAAAAAAAAAAACCTGGAACTCGCCGCACAACGAGATGCGCAATTCGAGTTCCGGGACTTTGCGAGTCTGTCAGACTCTTTTTTACAGCACAGGTCAGCCAGTTTAATTTATAAATATTTTATTTTACAACATCAGCATAATTCATGAAAGCAGATGTATTTGGGAAGCTGTGAAACATTAACCACTAAATGATCTCATTGATGCCTAACTTTACTCATGCAGAGGCTTGATTAGGCCCAACAGATCTTGCTTTCAAAACAAGAGAGAGAGATACAAATGCGAGAAGGAGAAAAAGATCTCAATTAGCATGCAATACTTCCTCATGGAAGTGTCTGCAGTCATTCTACATGAAACTTTGGCTTCAGAAGTGGAAGAATGACCCACCTTAGTACACATCAGGGAACCAGGTTAAAGATAATTCTCAAATCAAAGCATTCCTGACAATTACATATGTCAAGGATACAGCCTTAAAAATGCTAATGCTAAAAATACTTTCTAACCAGGTTGAAAACATCTTTTCCAATGTATTTAAGACCCTAATGTAGAATGCTTATACATGGCAGAGACAGGAAAAGGTGTGGATTGTGACAATATCTTGGGAACATCTTTTTTTTGAGGAAAATTATATACAGATTATATGTTGTAATTTCTGCTTTAATTTCTGCTGTACTAGGGGCTAAACTCCTGCTTCTGATGTAACCAAGCTTGAAACCATGATGTGAAAATGATTTCACATGAATATGCTGCACAGAATGGATTAGGCTTGGGCTGAATTTAATTCATTATACTGCTGAATGATAGCAGTAAATTCTTTATGCCTTCCCACCAATACCTCTCTTGACAAAATTCATACAGAAAGCCACGAGGTGCAAGACCAAGGTGATCCTCATTGCCCCATTCTAACCCTAGCAGGTTTGGTTCCCTTCCTTTGGCCTCATTTGCTGTACCCTCATGCTGGACCCCATCCTGGATCTTCTGAGCTACTCATTTGGGATGCCTCTGCAGACCCTAAAACTAATTGCAGGGTTTCTCCAATTTTATTGATAGCCAGATATGCCAAGCTGTCTTCTCTGGTAGACCATATACTCTCATCCTCTCAAAAGGAATCAACCAAAAAACTTAAAAGAGCAAATGTAAAAGATTTTTTTATTTGGGCCTCTTCAAATGGATTAGATCCTTTTTCGGAACCTATTCCACCCATTCATCATGACTGCCTCTGCTGTCCATAGCCATGGAATATAGAATGGTATGGAATGGTCTAGGGATCTAAACCTCTTCTGCAACATCAAAAGAATGGTTTGGAGGGACAGGTATGTCTCACAGAGGATATGCTGCTCTAGAACAGACTCCCCATGTACATAAAACAAAGTTGATACCTGCCCATATTCAAGCATAACTTGGATCTATGGATTGGAAGCAGAAAATTTACCCCAGGACTGCCTCATGTATTACTTATGGACAGAGGCATCTCCTAAATGCTGTATCTCATGAATGTAGCCCCACAAATTATCTATGTTATGTTCTCACTATTTTCATAGGGGTAATATATAATTATTAACCATAGGATAGGTAAGGCCAACCACTAACCGAGTGGGATAGATTGATTCAAGCACAAAAGTATGGATCCCCACAAATTATCTATGTTATGTTCCCAGTTATTCTCATTAGGGGTAATATATAATTATCAACCATAGGATGGGTAAGGCCAACCACTAACTAAATGGGATAGGTTGATTCAAACACAAAAAGGGAAACTGACTGGGCTTAAAATAGCCCACAAGGACAGCTAGCCTAGGACCTACCTATGAACCTATGACCCTATGGAAAGCTTTGGATGCAAGATGGTCAGTCATACCCAGATGGCAAAGATCATTCCTAATATAGCATTGCTGGTCAGCTGTGACCCCTTCAGTCCACCACACCTGGCTGTGGCCTGCCTCATATATAAATATATATATATATATATATATATATATATATATATATATATATATATATATATATATATATATATATATATATATATATATATATATATAGCCACTTATCATCCTCAGGCTACACCCTTGTAATAAATCACTAGGCGGCATGTTTTCACTCCTATAGTTCTACACCATCACTATCTCCTGAGGAAAAATGAACCACCACATCTACAATATGTGTGGCTGTCACACTGGCAATAGACACCATATATCCAATGTCTTCCAGTATGGGACAGCCCACCATGGTGCACAAACACATATGCTCCCATAGTGCTGCACTATCCCTGTTGTGGACCACATCTAGTCCTCAGACTGCAGTCTATTACAGTACACATCATCAGTGGTTGCAACAATGCATATACATCCTGTCAGTGGAGTATGTGACTCCTGATTCTACATAACCTGCTACTAAACTGCATGGCTACCACAGCCACCTTCACTGATCTGACCCATATGATGACATTGCTATCACCTGTGACTGTTCTTTCCTCAACTGTACAAATTATGATGACTGTGCTACCACCTAAACTATGAGTGGGGAAGGGAATTTTTGACCCACAATGTGGCCAGCCCTTAAAGTATCGCATAGCTTGGGTTTGATCATGCCTGCATCATTTTGTTTTATGTTGTCTGGGCCATGGCCAGTAGTTGTGGACCAGATACCACCTCTTTGTCAATGCTGTGATGTATTACATTCATCTTTGCCTCACAGGGAGTTGTGCTTTTGCATGTTCCTCTACTGATTGGTGCACCATTCTTTATCCTCTGCTCCAACAGGGATAGTTCCCAGTTGCTGAAGCTGTTTTTTCACAACCATGTAACACTACATGCACTATAAATATCTGGCTGCAGGTTTCAGAAGCATACTACAATGTCCCCCCGGATGCATCTAGGTAGTGGAAGCAGCCGTTAGCAGTATTACATTCCATCTGTGTCATGCTCTGTAGACTGTGGCTGGGGGGGGGGGTCATTACACATGGCACCAATGTATATTCAGCATCGCCTGCAACAGACAATAGTAGCACCATTATATGTAGCCTGTTACTTGATTTTATGGTTGAAGTATCAAATGGACTCTTTATCCATTTGTGTGGAAAGTCACCCCACATGAAATATAGATACAGGTCAGATATCTGACAGATATGAGAAACATGGGAACTGCTTGGGTGGCACATAGACACACTATATATGATATGTGCTTTAAATACTACCTTGCAGTTGAAGGGGTAGAAGCCATTCCTGTTGGTGTTTCTGATACCCTGAGAACCAGGTGGGGCCTTGATGGCAATGCTTATGCAATCATGACTCTCAAAACCTCAGGGAAGTGAACAATGTTGTAGAATGTCTTCTTAGTGGTGGTTATCTCTTCTGCTGTCCTTGGGAACCATATATGCTTCTCCACATTCTGCAATACAATGTCAAGGAGTTGATTTAAGATGCTCAAGGGTGATGCCTGTGAAATTCCCAGCATGCCGTCTGTAGATCACTGAAAGATTTATGCAGCTAAGATGGTTAAAGCTACACATACCTTAGTGCCCACTGAGAGAGGCAGTCCATGCATTCCCTCCTGATTCAGCATATGAGCTTCATAATTTGGCAAGCTCCTGTATGGTATGGTATTCCTATCTACATGAAGCGATCCAAAACATGATGGTCAGCTTACTGGTGCTATGTTAGATGCTAGAGCTACCATCAGTATTGGTGCAGAGGACAGCAGTGTGCCACAGTATGGCCTTGGCTCTGAGAGTGACCAATACCACATGCTTCTCTGTTGTAGCTACTGATATAACATTCATACAAGCATCCTATATGTGACAATAGGAGGTACTTCCAGCCATGCCAGGAGAAGTGGGGCAGTGGATGTATAACATATGCCACCATAGCTAGCTGGAATTTTGTAAATAATTATATGTCATTTATATATCAAACTGATTGCTACAGATGCTTGTGCTGAAATGTATTTGTGAGGTTTACTTGTGTTAAAATGTATTAACAGTGCACCCTTCTGGAAGGAAAAGAAATGTACGTGTATTATTGTAACTGAATTAAATGTATATGTTTTATCAGATGACTGGAAGAGAAGAGGTTAATCTCAAACTTTAAAATATATCTGAAATTAAATTACTTTATGGCTTAAGCCATGAAGATGTTATCCCACAGTTTTGAATGGAGCTAGAGATGCAATGTATATGCTAGAGAATAGGTTGCAGCTCCAAAAGAAGAGTGAAATGGTTTTATTGTATTATGGCTTCTAGATGCTTTAATAAAACATAGCTAAAGGTTTAGTGTGCATTGTGGTATATAGGTGCTAAGCTCTGGCAGCTTTTAGTGATGGGGGATAGTGTGGGAAACAGTCAGATGACCAGATGTGTGTGATGTCATTCTGTAAGCCAGAAATAATATTTAATCCAAAGAATAAGACAACCGCTCGGGGTTAATGCTCCAATGTTAAAAGCGAATAACAAATCAATGAACAAACCACAAAGGAGCAAAGCAATGAAGAGGAAAAACACGTAAATGATAAGTCCCATATGCTGAATAATGCAGAGTCCATAAAATGTAGCCCAATAAGATCCAAACGTAGGTTAAAATACTGGTTTATTGCTGCAAAGGTTAGCGCTTTCGCAAATAGCTTCTTCAGACCATATACAATCAATGACACTAATCTACCATTTAAATACCCAAAAAGAGCGGGATAAATAATTCTTAAAGGTATATGTGTCCATGTAAAGGATGCTCAAAAGCAACAAGAATACTAAAAAATGTATAAACAATATTAAAAACATCAAAATACAGCAAAAAGCATACCAATTACAAATACCATTGTTAGACTGATACACATCTCATACTGACACATCTATAATTAATAATGTACATAAAAAAACATATTAATAAAAACTGTGTATAAAATTTAATAGTGGCAAGTATATAGCATTCTGAGAGAATGTGGGCACATAAACCGATAATCAAAAAGGCATCATCTCTTGTATCCTAACCTCCTCATTTTTAAAAGAAGACGCAGGGGAACTTTCCCATTGAGCCCAGGGAATATATCAGATCTGAACTTAATAATCCAGTACGTTTCTCTGGCCTCTGTGTATGTTTCAACATCCCCTCTTCTATGTGACCTTAAGATCTGTTCTAATATTCTGAACCTAAAGCAATGGCCTTCTCCTCTGTCATGGACATGTTTGGCAAGTGCATTGAACAAGTTGCCTTTCCTGATGTGGTACACATGTTCACGAATCCGATCCCTAAGGCATCGGTTTGTCTTGCCAATGTAAAATGCTGAGCATCCATCACAGGATGCCATGTATACCACATCCTTGGACATACAAGTTCCACATGCACGTATTGTATAATCACCCAGCCCTAATGGATGTACAAAAACAGGATCCATCAAGATGTACGAACAAAAATTGCAACTATTACATGGTCTAGAATATGGTGAACCAATATCTACATTCGAAAATGTGGTCTTTGGGTAACATAAAAGGTTTTTAAGATTCTTCTTATTTTTGTAAACAAACCTTGGTCCATCTCCAGTAATTTCCCTAATCTTGGCGTCCACTGATAAAACATGCCAATGTCTAGTGAAAATGTCTTTGATAGAACCTACATCTTTCGTATATGAATCTGGCCACTGAGTTTTTGAAATTCACAGTTGAATGGTCTGATACCAGGATATCATTCCTGGACATTTATGTGGAAAAGTTAGTTAATGGGATGGTGAACACAGGGTTACATCATAAATCATGTCATAGAAACACTCTTTTACACCGACACAGCATGCATCCAGGATATGTGTACAGCAACATTATCCGTGGACAAGTCATGCGTGTCTCGAGATATACTCCTTTGGATTCTGTATATAAGGAGGACATCAATGAATTAGAGAATAGGTTGAGAGAACGTTGCTATAGCTCAATAGATCTTGCCTCTGGGTTGGAGGGTATTACTGATCTTCGACACACTAAAGCCATGCCATATTTTTCCAGTGGAGCCAGTGCTCGATATTCAGTTGATACTGTTGATACTGGTGAACACAGCAATATGCCTGGGTTCACCCAGCAGGCCATCTTCCCAGTATACTATACAAAAGATCTAGGTTCTATCAAAGACATTTTCACTAGACATTGGCATGTTTTATCAGTGGACGCCAAGATTAGGGAAATTACTGGAGATGGACCGAGGTTTGTTTACAAAAATAAGAAGAATCTTAAAAACCTTTTATGTTATCCAAAGACCACATTTTCGAATGTAGATATTGGTCCACCATATTCTAGACCATGTAATAGTTGCAATTTTTGTTCGTACATCTTGATGGATCCTGTTTTTGTACATCCATTAGGGCTGGGTGATTATACAATACGTGCATGTGGAACTTGTATGTCCAAGGATGTGGTATACATGGCATCCTGTGATGGATGCTCAGCATTTTACATTGGCAAGACGAACCGATGCCTTAGGGATCGGATTCGTGAACATGTGTACCACATCAGGAAAGGCAACTTGTTCAATGCACTTGCCAAACATGTCCATGACAGAGGAGAAGGCCATTGCTTTAGGTTCAGAATATTAGAACAGATCTTAAGGTCACATAGAAGAGGGGATGTTGAAACATACACAGAGGCCAGAGAAACGTACTGGATTATTAAGTTCAGATCTGATATGTTCCCTGGGCTCAATGGGAAAGTTCCCCTGCGTCCTCTTTTAAAAATGAGGAGGTTAGGATACAAGAGATGATGCCTTTTTGATTATCGGTTTATGTGCCCACATTCTCTCAGAATGCTATATACTTGGCACTATTAAATTTTATACACAGTTTTTATTAATATGTTTTTTTATGTACATTATTAATTATAGATGTGTCAGTATGAGATGTGTATCAGTCTAACAATGGTATTTGTAATTGGTATGCTTTTTGCTGTATTTTGATGTTTTTAATATTGTTTATACATTTTTTAGTATTCTTGTTGCTTTTGAGCATCCTTTACATGGACACATATACCTTTAAGAATTATTTATCCCGCTCTTTTTGGGTATTTAAATGGTAGATTAGTGTCATTGATTGTATATGGTCTGAAGAAGCTATTTACGAAAGCGCTAACCTTTGCAGCAATAAACCAGTTTTTTAACCTACGTTTGGATCTTATTGGGCTACATTTTATGGACTCTGCATTATTCAGCATATGGGACTTATCATTTACGTGTTTTTCCTCTTCATTGCTTTGCTCCTTTGTGGTTTGTTCATTGATTCAGAAATAATATTTAGATATTAGTAGGGGATTGCTCTCAGCATTCTGTATTCCGTCTTGGATCTGACAACAAAGACCACTCATCCACATTATCCTGCCTTGCTCTATTCAGTAATAGGAACAGTAATTATTTAGCTTTGTTAGGAAAATATAGTGAGAATAGTTAAGCATTGTTTTTTTCCTGCAACTGTTTGACTCTTTCCAGCTGTGGTATTTTCAATATTTCCTGTGACTGAAACTCTGGTGTTTACTGTAAAGAGATATTTACTATTTTCATGTTCTTTTATCATTTATTATTAAATATATTTCAACTTTTCATTGTGGTCGGTCCTTTTTAGAAAATATTTAAGTTTTGAGAGTATTTGCATATATTTGTTTGGTGATAACTCTGGCCACTCCTGAAAGCCTGGCTGTTTGTTCAACATTACCATTTGTAGCAATATTAATTTCAGTCAGGATAATTGGATACCCTTATAAGAGTCTTATAGTAACTGACTGGTGGGAGAGAATCTACCTTATAGTCTGGGCAAAGTTGCTAGAGTAGGTAATCTGTGCCAGCTTTCCCAAGTGTGTGTGTGAATGCAAATTTAAATCTCAGAGCACGTGTCAGTTACTTGGGCAGGAGCACGAAGCACTAGTTTCACAGAGAGAGAGAGTAGTGGAGGACTTGGCTTTGGCATTTGGCTGAGGACTTAACTCTGAAGCTGTGCCAGTGGGGAGCCTTAGTGGGACTTGGGGAGATACAGAGTCAGAAACCCAGACCCTGGGCTGAGTGTGTTCCCTGTGTGCTCTTAAGGGAAATTGTGCTTGATGCAGAGGGATTTGCATCTGGAAATACTGAGTGTATCCATTTGTATTCCAAGTGAATGTCTCTCTCCAGTGACAGTGGTGAGGATTCAGGCTCCTTGATGACAGCCCCAGAGTGGGGACATCACACTATACACTGGCAAATCTTGGTGATTAAAATAGCTTACTGGGATTATGCTAGATGCTAGAGATACCATCAGTATTGGTGCAGAGAGCTGCAGTGTTCCATAATATGGCCTTGGCTCTGAGAGTGACCGCTTTCACATGCTTCTCCATTGTAGCTGCTGATATGGCATTCACACAAGCATCCTATACATCGGCAATTCTTGGTGATTAAAATAGGTGATCACCACTGTGCTGCTTGCCTGCTTTATAAGTTTATATATAAATCCTCCACCATGTTTGATGGTGTCATTTACATATTTTTCTGCCCCTCATTTGCATCTATATACTCATTTCCATGTCATTATGCAGTCATTTGCATATCCTACATACCAATCTATTTTTCACTTAAAGTGACCCCTCTCCATTTATTTCTGAATCACGTTTTCTGCACATCATGACACTTTACACAGTTTAGTGCTGCCCGCTGCACTGTCTATGAATACTGGCTTCGGTGTTTAAATTATTTGAGCAATTTTGCATCTGTGAAATTGCTTCACTGTCCTTGGATATCGGTATATCTTAGCAACTGTCTACTACAGCATATTAAACTGTTTTTGGTATTACCTTATTTAATTTACTACTGCTGTTTTAATCTAATCTCTGGGGTTACTCTATTCTAATTTGGCATTACTTTGCCTCTTTCATTCAGAGCTGTATGATTTGGCTGGTTTTAATGATTTGCTTTATTTTTACTTACATTCATACTTTGATGGCATTTATGCAGCTGGGCATTGTAACTGTATCTGCACTGAGCATAGCACTCAATTGTCCAGATTTTTGCAAAATGTCCAGATTTCTGACTCGTATTTTTTGTTCTTTCCACATAAAATTGTAGCTTTCTGGTGAAACACTGACACATCATTGAGGACTGAAGTTAAAAAATGTATTTATTTATTTTACATTTGTTGACCGGGCTGGTCTAGCTGGATATATGTCCATTTTCAGTAGAGGCCCAGGGAGAAAAGCTCCACATAGAAGACTTACACAAACAGTACATTAAACATTAATTACAAGAATCTTGTGAGACGATAACATGTGTTCCAAGGTAACAAAAACATTTTTTTTTTTTTTACTATGAAAACAGGGAGAAGGATTTAAAAGTATGTGGTAGACAAAATAATGGCAAAGATTTGAGTTTCAGACTTCACATCCTTCAGAAAAATTCATGCTAATGCAAAACCTGTTATTCTATCAACTTTCTAAGTTTCTAAGAGCAGCATTTAAAAAGTGTCCCTATTTTTGGGCTTTTATCCCCTATTATTTGTGACTTTGTCCAGATTTCAGCTCTGCAAAGAAAAAAGAAATCTCTTCTCTAGAGACAATAAGTGAAGAATAAGGGCAGACCTACCCTAAAATATTAACATTTGTTAATGCTAAAGATGTTTATATATCCATACATCTAAACAGAGTGTCACTAACAAGCGCTCGCATTCTCCAGTCCATATTGCTAACTTGTGTCCTCTCTTCCCCCCAAAATATATCATTACCAAACAACCACCTAGTAGCAATATCGTACCTGAACTGCTTCTTCCCCAGCCTTTAAAAGTAATTTCTTTTAAGCATACATACTAACCCTTAGGATCTCTGCTAAGCTTTCACAATTTTGCACAATTTGCAGCAACACTGCTCTCCGTATCTTCACCTTGCTCTGGCACTGCTGCAACACTCTTTCTGAATAAATTACTTACCCCTTAGGGTTCCACTGATTGTTTTCCTCAGCAGTACAGCATAGACGGTCTCTGCATTGCTAGCGATAAGAGCCAACTACCTGCTTTCACTCTCCCCCTACTGCTAAAGCTTTAATTGGACCTGCTGTCTGTGGTGCCATCTTTGAAACTGTATCAGGACACAAGTGCACTATGGCTGCTGAATCCACATGCAGGTAAGGAAACACTAATCAACAGTTTACTCATTTACCTTTTGCTATCTGCTGAGTTCCGTACTGGCAGTACATTACATGTTTTTTACTGCAGTTAACTAATTGTAGTTCTAATGCAACGTTGCCTTTTCCTCCAGCTGTACCAAACCTTTAGAACTGTGATATTACTTTTGTAATAGTTGTTAATAGCAAGAGTGATGCTTTGCAATTGTTTCTGTGTTTCTCTGCTGTGACTATTTGTTGTACTGCACTAGTTTTATCCATATACATAGTTGTACTCCACTGATTGTCTTTCCATGTGCTTACATGAATGCTTGGATATAACTTGTAGCTGCACTACAGCTGGGAAATGCTAACTATGTACATGCTCCAATTGCAGATGTAAAGCATATCTGTGTGTTTTATACACTTCCCAGTTGTTGTTTTTCATCTCTTCCTGTGCCTCTTACTACTCTCTCTTCGTCTAGCTACTATATCCTCCTACCTCTTCCTACTTCCTGGCATCTGTCTTATACTCTATTCACAATTGATCCTGTTCCACTGCATTTACCAACCCCTTGTTTCTTTTCTTTTTTTCTACAGTTTTGGATGGGACATCTGCCGCTCGCAGTTCCCCCTCCCTCCCAAGTGGTGTTGAATTGAATTCAGCTCTGCAAAGAAAAAAGAAATCTCTTTTCTACAGACAATAAGTGAAGAATAAGGGCTGACCTACCCTGAAATATTAACATATGTTAATGTTAAGGATGTTTATATATCCATACATCTAAATAGAGTGTCACTACCAAGCGCTCACATTCTCCAGTCTGTACTGTTTACTTGTGACCCCCCCCCAAAGTATATCATTACCAAACAACTACCTACTAGCAATATCATACTCGAACTGCTTCCTCCCCAGCCTTTAAAAGTAATTTCTTTTAAACATACATACTAAGCATAATACTCTCTCTGTTCCCCTTAGGATTTCCACTAACCTTTCACAATTTTTCACAACTTGCAGCAACACTGCTCTGCGTATCTCCACCTTGCTCTGGTACTGCTGCAACACTCCTTCTGAATAAGTTACTTATCCCATAGGGTTACACTGATTGTTTTCCACAGCAATACAGCATAGATGGGCTCTGCCCACTCCATTCACCCTTCTGGCTCACTCTGTTCCTCTACCCTGCCCCCAATTCCCACCCGTCCGCAGTGCTTGTACAATTATCAATCCTTAACTCTTCCCATGCCATTTTCATATCCAGTTACCCTTCACTTCTCCTACACATCATAGCCCATACTTAAAGGCCCTAACTCTGCCTATACAATGTTCCACACCACAACTCATCTCCTCTGTTGTACACTACTCATAACCCCCTTTTGCCCCCTTACCTACCTTACATACCTCCCTAATCCCTCACATACTTTACCACTACACTGCATATCCAATTTCCAGCATACTATACCACACTCCTCCTCCTCTGTAACCCATGAAATCTACTCTTCTAATACAGACACAGGGTACTACCTATCCTACACTCTCCTAACTCACCCCACCTTCCACACCTTAACAAATCTTCTCTCTATCTTTACTCAAACTCTCCTTCCACATTAGACTATATTATATGCCTACTACACCAAATCTCTCTCTCTCTCTCTTTCTGGTGACTTCCACACTGACCCAGGTCCCACTATTACCCCAACCATCAGTTCTCCCTCTCCATCACAATCTTCCACCCCTAAGACTATTCACATCACCACAATTAATGCCCAAAGTCTTCATAATAAAATTCTTAACCTCCATGCCTGGCATTCCCATAACCATCCCAATATAGTTGCCATCTCAGAAACTTGGCTCAAACCATACATAAAAGACAATAAAATCCTTCCACCTGGCTACCAAATGATTCATAATGATAGACTCAACAAAAAGGAGTGGTGTAGTCATAATCTACTCCACCTCCCTTACAGTTACTCCATACACCAATCCCACTCCTAAATTTGCCAATACCGAATTAACCATAGCCCTCTTAAAAATCAGCAATCACAAATCTATACGCATAGCTGCCCTCTATATCACCCCAGGTAACAACATCCCAGTACTAGAAGAAATTCTGTCCTGGTTCTCCTCTAACATTAAAAACAAAGCCTTCATCCTTGGTGATGTAAACATTAACTGGGCCACTATCAACTCCCAGTCACCTACTCAAACAATCAACCTCTTTAATTTCACCCATCTAAAAAACCCTCCTACCAGACCAAGCAAAGATGGGAGCTCAGGCTCCATCATTGACTGGATCTTAGTATCTCATCCCAATTTAGTCTCAAGCACTGGAACTCTTCCTGACCCACTCAGTGACCACCTATCAGCCTTTGCAGACCAATGCCCCTCTCCTCTTCAAAAACAGCATCAATACATACAAACTCAAAACCTCGCCAACTTCAACCCTCAAATGTTTTCTGACTGCGTAAAACTAATAGACTGGACACCCTTAAAAACTCTGCCCCCTAAACAATCCCATTAATTACTTTAACGAAACCTTCCTAAACCTGCTAAATAACCTTGCTCCTCTCAGAACCAAAAGAGTAAAAACTAAAACCTCTCCCTGACTATCAAAGGAGACCAACCAAACTATGAATCTAAGAGATAAATGGTGGAAACAATACCAAAAGAACAAACTACTTAACTTCCTACTGGAATTTAAACAACTCCACAACTCCGTAAAAAAATTAATAACTAGAAACCGCAATAAATATTACTCCAAGCTTCAATGTGAACATACTACCAACCCTAGAAAATTCTGGAATTCTATCTCCTCCCTCCTTAATCCTGACAGTAAAGACAATCCATGCCCTAATCCTAACGCCACAGATCAAGAAGCAGCTTCTTAATTTAACACCTTCTTTGTGGAATGTATAGCCAAACTTACTGCCAGCTTCCCTCTCTCATCTCCAACTTCTCTGCCTCTTCCCCTCGACTTTCCTGCAAACTCTGCCACCAGCACCCCTACTTTCAGCCTTAATCCTATTCCCATGAGCACAATAAAAAAGCTCCTCCTTAGACTGAAACCATGCTACAATGCACCAGATAATTTATTCTTCATCCTTTCTCAAATCATCTGCCAACAGCATAGCCTTCCCTATCTGCATTATAATAAACAGGTCCATCCAAGAATCCTATGTTCCCTCACTTTGGAGACAAGTATTCATCATTCCATTTCACAAAGGTAGTAAAAACACTGACACTACCAACTTCTGGCCTATTGCCATTCTTTCTCCACTCACAAGAATCGTTGAAATATGTATTCATCCTCAACTGATGCCATATCTAACTCATAACAACCTCCTCACCCCAACATAGCATGGATTCCATCCTGGCCACAGCTTCATCACTGCCTTCCTTACCTTCCTTGAGACCATTAACCATGCACGTGACTCTGGCATAATCGTATCTACCCTTTTCCCAGACTTCTTCAAACCTTTTGACACTGTCTCCTACCCAATACTCTTATCTCATCTTTCATCCTTTAATCCCTCCCCTTCCACCATAGCCATGTTCACTAGCTACCTCTCTGAAAGACAACAATCTGCTAAATGAAAACATTCTACCTCATCTTTCCTAGACATCCCTACTGGTGTACCCCAAGGTTCTGTCCTTGGCCCCTTACTTTTCAATATATTCATCAATAACTTTCACCACTCCATTTCAGATACCACACTGATGCAGTATGCTCATGAGTCAGCAATCATCTGTTTAGAGGACATCCCTTCCAACCTTCTGCAGAAAACCCAGTCAGCCTTTTCAAGTGCTGAAACCTGGATGCAAAACAACCAACTTTCCCCAAACGCTAATAAAACAAAGTTAATGATCTCTCCATCAAAAAACTCCACCATTGACAAAAACTCCTTCAAAATAATGTCAGAATAATATCTCCATCGAAATCATGCTTCACACTAAACTGTTCAGTGTCATTATTGATAAACAACTAAAATTTGATACCCATATCCAAACCAACATCAAAAAACCCACCAAAAGTTAGGACTCCTATATAGGCAGAACCGCTACCTCACTCCCTCCTCTAGATGGACCTTAGCCTCCTCATACCTACTCCCCTCTCTCATGTATGGCATTCCTCTGTTCACTAATCTTCAGCTCAGCTTAAAAACCAAACTGGAAGCCTGCTACAACAAACTTTGCATATTTGCCACTAACTCTACAAACTCCTCCCATCACTGCATCTCCCTCCATTCTCTTCAGTGGCTTGAACTTCCTAACTACCTGAATCTCCTTAAACTTACCACTGCCCACAAGCTCATATTCAAGCCATCCAGCTGTCATTCTCTCTCCACTACCTTAACCCCCTATATTCCCAATAGTACACATAGATCAGAAAATCGGAACCTCCTTAAAATCTACAAACCTTTACAGTCCTCAGGTCACCTTCTGCTGTCTTGCTCCTTACTTAAACTATGGAACTCACTTCCTCCCTCCCTCCAAAATACTCAGAACCACTCCAACTTCAAATCCCCCCTCTACTCCTACCTGTCATCAAAGTGGGAATGCTCATGTTTCCTTCCCACCTAATTCCTTCTAATATCTTCATCAAATCCTCCATCCTCTCTCCTAGCTTTCTCAGACTACACTAAACATTGCTAACCTACTCCTGCAGTTATACTGCACTCACATTCTTCCCCTGGTTGATGTAATATATTTCATCTTTAAATTTACTGCATGCTTTGTTAATATTTAATTTTCAGCAATTTCCTTATTCGCAAGATTTTACATTCTGTAAATGACTTTTAAAGATTGTATAGTTTGCATGCTGCTGATATCATCTTTGTTTGTTTGTTGTTATCACTGGAGATTTTCTCCCCAGGCCTCCACTGAAAACAGGCTCTTTCTTGGCCCATTGGACTTCCCTGGTTATCAAACTGAAAATAAAATAAATAAATAACTAAATAAAATTTCTTGGTTCAAGAGGTTGAGAGGTATGGCACTGAGTAATCTGTGTTTGCAAACTAATATATACCTCATTTTTTTTATTTATTTGTATTTCTTAATTAATATATAAAAGACATGTTTGTTCATCAGAGTAAAGCACTAATATACACGTGCACATTTCTGGCTCAACCTAGGAGCACAGTGTTTACAACTGATTTGCACAAGGTCATACAGTAAGTAGACAGAGGCTTTGGGAATCAAACACGGTATTACAGCAGAGTATAGCCATTGTCTTAAACCTATGCACCAAAGTGCCAGACATTGCTGTCATTACGTAGGTTTACATTACTTCTTCTTCTTCTTTTGACTTTTTCCTGGTTAGGGGTCGCCACAGCAGATCATCTGTCCGCTCATGATTGGCAGCAGTGGAGTTTTACGGTGTCGAGTTGCCAGCCCGGCGCCCAACCTTCCAAAGAAGGCACACACATGCACACACTCACACCTAGGGCCAATTTAGAGTGTCCAATCCACCTACTGCATGTCTTTGGGATGTAGGAGGAAACTGGAGCACCCAGAGGAAACCCACGTGACCACAGGGAGGACATGCAGACTCCGCACAGAAGGCACCCCAGCCGAGAATCGAACCGGAGAACCTCTTGCTGTGAGGCGGCAACGCTAATATTTCAGGAATGAGTGATCTGGCTGGTTTTGACCTACTATGTATTTTATTACTATTATTTTCTTTTTGTTTGTTTGTTTCTTAGATTTCATATGCTGCAGACACTGACATAGATTAGTTTGAAGACACTTCTGATCTTTGCCTTTTCCATTATCGGTTAACTGACTGCATAGCTTTGCAGCTATGATGGTAATCATTTGCTTTTGCTTCTGGCTACATCTCTGCTGACAAAATCACCTCTAAGCAGAACTTCTAAATTCCACAACTCATGAGAACTCAGAGGTAATTATGATGATAAGATTATCTCACACTGTTCACCGGCAGCTATTTGGCTGCCTAAGTACATTGCTTACTAGGGTGGAGGCTGAAACATTTTTTTTTTCAATTATTAATTGAGGTAGAGTGCTGATCTGCCTGGTCTGTTTTCAGGACAGGACATGAAAATACAAAACACTCTTTACAAATAAGTAAGAAATGAGCAAATTATATCAAGTATTTGCAGTTAAAACAGCAGGTAGTAAGTTTCTCCCACAGAAGCATGTAAGGAATAAATACAGAAAAAAGAAAAATACTACATATAAGGAGAAAATGGGATGGAGATAAAATGACAGCAAAACAAAAGTAGAAAGGGAGGACTGATAGCTGAGATATCAGCATGAGTAAGCCTCACAGTGTGTTTCAAAGTGTAAAGTTACAATGGTAATGAAACAAGGCTTACAAAATGAAGATCATTAGTAGTTTACTTAGTGTGTAGATGCTCTCAGCGGCTAAAATGATCTATGTTGTAGCAGCATTATGTGAACAGTTACATCTAGCCTTTTTATTTATCTATTTTTATTTAATTTCATGTCTCAATGGAATCTGGGGTAAGCTTGAATATTTTTTATTTTGAAGGGCAGTGATTCCTAAAGCTTTGGTCCAGAAAATGAAATGGTATGATCAGTACAGTAGTTTATTATGAGAAGGAAGAAGGGATTGCATAAAGGGAGGATGAGATCTAAGTTGGTAACTGGAAGATCTAGCTGTTAGCTAACCTGATTAAGCAGTTTCAACAGCAGTGATCTAGGCGGTAGTTGCATTCTTTGTTCTGTCAGTAGTTATTTTGTTTTTGTAAGGCTGTTAGAGTGGTGTTTTCTTTTGAGGAAGAGTCTATGAACCTGCAAATCTGGTTGGAAATTATTTGTAAGTTTGATATCATTAAATCATTCACTTATATGTTGCAGAAAACATTAGTAGGCCATATGACTTTTCCTGTAACATTCTACCCTTCCACTGGGAGGAAGTGAACAAAAATGTAACTAAGTTTATATTTATTTGAAATTTAACTGAGGATTGAGCTATATGCCTGGGTAGTGGAAGTGATCTGTTAAATCACATGGGTTGTGGCTGTTGTGAAGTATTTGCCAGTTTGGTGGGAGTGAACTTTGGTTTTGTTTGTTAACAAAGGTCATGGTCTTGTTTTTTGTTAAGTTAAGAATCAGGTTCATTTTCTGGAGCCAGCTGGAGAAGAAGCTGAGATCATTTTCTAAATCCCATTTAATGGTGGTGTTAGATTTTGTGGATCTATAAATTGCCGTGTCACTAGTATATACAATGAAAGGAATGTGATGTAAGTCTGAGAAAAGTGTGTTTATAAATATAGAGAAGAGCAAACAGAACAAGATGGGACCCTGCAGTACAACTTTATACAGACTGGCAGAAGAAAAGGTACTTGACCCTAATTTGACTTGAAGGTTTGAAGGTTCCGAGTGATGTAAAGTCTTTGAACTATCCAAAGTCCTTGGTACTAATTCTGGAAGTTGTGTGATAGGGAGAGTCAATGAAGACATTGTGGTCAACAAGGTGTTTTAAAAAAGTAACTTTTGTGGACTGGTAGTTTTGCCAGCAATTGCTGCTTGTCCTTCCCAGGAAAGAGATTCAATTTTCGGCTTGACTATGGAAAATACTTCTAGTCTCAATGTCGGTCTTTCTTTCAGCCATAAAAAGAAAACAGTTAAGCAAACAACCTTTGCCACCACAACAGGTTAGCAATTTGCTGCATCCTCAAGTGGGTGACTCTGCTTTGGCCATTTGTTGTACCTCAGACCACTCATCTTTTACCCTGGATCCCTCTGGTGTAGAACCTACAGCCACTTTAGACTTTCGGTTAACCATGTCTTCTGAGGCTGTTAAGAGTCCCCTCAGTGTGCAAGACAGAGACACTCCCTGTTGTGTCAGAATGCTCTGCAATGCTTGGGGAAGCAGCTGCTGCCAGTAGCAACACAGCTGGTCTCCTTTTTCCTGTCAAAAAGAAAGAGAAATCCAAACATGTATCTACTCCTCAAATTTCTTTGGATAGGAGTAGTTTACTGAGTCTGGCTTAGGGTTTAATTCAGGCTATTGCTCCTTCTTGTAAAGTAGTTTTTAAGTGATTATTGAATAATGGCTGACTTCTGTTGCTTATTAAATAGATAGGAACATCTTTTACGATTAGCCTCTGGTTCCTGCTAATATCTAGGGGCACATAATCTCATGCAAAAAGTGTTTCCTCTGTGTTTATACCCTACAGCATTGATATAATGGTTAACTATGTGATCACATCTACTGCTACCAGGGTAGACTTTCAATGTTAATTCCATTTCTTTATATATCTGCTCTGTGAATGACTAATTGTTAAGATTTTGCGTAACTACTATGATTACATATCTGCTTCTGCGAATGACTAGTTGCTCTGTCAATGACTAATTGTTAGATTTGTGAAACTGCTACCCTACAGCATTGATATAATGGTTAACTATGTGATCACATCTACTGCTACCAGGGTAGACTTTCAATGTTAATTCCATTTTTTTATATATCTGCTATGTGAATGACTAATTGTTAAGATTTTGTGTAACTGCTATGATTACATATCTGCTTCTGTGAATGACTAGTTGCTCTGTCAGTGGCTAATTGTTAGATTTGTGAAACTGCTATGATTACACTCTGCCTCTGTGAATGACTAGTTGTACCTGCACTACAAGGATTATTGTACTGTATATTTGCTGTCTACATATGGGTATTGGTAATTGATTACTTTTTATACCCACTCTAAATCTAGCTTGTGCTAACTCCTGTTTTTCTAACTACCTTGTCTCTCTTGCCTCCCTAAGTTACCCTGATTTACCCGTGCCTCCAGCACTAACCTATCAGAAACTAAAGGATACCCTACAACTACCTGTGTTACACCTCACAGACTAATTGCCTTACAATTCCTATATCAAGGATACAGGAAAAGTATGTGGACTATATAATTTCCTGCCTGAATTGTCTTTAAACTAGTGTACCACTGCTACAGGTGGTGGGTTACGTCTTGAACTCGGGCAGCCAGCAGCTTCCAGCAGAGTACCCACTCCCATTTCTCTACATAAATCTCTCTCTCTCTCCCATCCTCTTTGAATCCCTCACCATCTAAATCTCCCACCTGTCTCTGATTTTCTCCTCTAACTCCTTCATACATCTGCCTGCACTCTTACGCCTGTCCACTAGGTGGCACCCTTACCCAGCTTTTTTCTCCTTTCATCCTCGTATTACACAGCCTCTTACCCTATTTTCTCCTGTTCTACCTGCATTCCTATTCCTGTTCTCTCACCTACTTTTTTTTACTACCACTTAGTCCATTACTACCTTTCCTAGGATCACTTCTCACTGACCTTCACCACATCTGACTTTTAAAACTTACCTTCACAAATCAGTCCTGCTAATTGTTTCCTCTACAACTGCTCCACTCTCCGTGTCTACCCGCTCCGTTCGCCCTGCGGGCTCACTCCACTCCTCTCCCTACCCCCAATTCCCACCCACCCCCAGGGGTCCTACTCTTATACTTTCTAACCACACCTCTTCCTCTTCCCACTACCCAACTTCACATATCCCATTGGCCAACTTCTATTACATCTCCCATCTCTAACCACTCCCCTTCTCACTCACCACTCCCTTCTATCTTTACGCAGTCCCACCTTATATACTTCCATCCCCACAAATATGCAACAATAAACTATTCCTTCACAATGTCTTCTTTAACTATCTCTCTTCAAATCCGATTCTACTTCACTCTCTTACCACTACTACGACTAACCTTTGTATATTTACTATCCTCATATGAGTACCTAATATATCCAGACACTACTTACCACAACCAACAAACTAACTCTCAACCCTTACCACACCTCCATAACCATGCAAACATAACATGGACACCTAGCTACCTACTATCAAAGTATCATAGAACACTACACCTGAAACATAGTACACAATATTACAAAAGACTGTTACTTCTCTACAGCAAATTCCCCAATCCAAGCTATCTACTACAACTCCTCACAGTAAAGGACGGTGATATTCATCCAAATCCTGGCCCAACTGTAACCCCTATCACTCTTCAAAACCATATTCAGTCTATCCATTCTCCCCTTGCAAGACCTTCTAACTCTCTCCTACTAGCACATCTTAACATACGTAGCATTAACAACAAGGTGACTGAACTCCATGCTCTCCTAGAAGTGTACTCCTTTGACATTATCTGCCTAACTGAAACATGGCTAAAACCTGTCATCCAAGACATTGAAATTATCCCACCTGGGTATAATATCCTAAGACTTGACAGAATAGCTAAGAAAGGTGGTGGGGTGGCTATTCTATTTAAATCTGGCTTTCAATTAACCACTTACAACTGTAATCTACCTCATGACTCCAATGCTGAGATTCTCATCTCTAAACTTGAACTTAACAAAGCTAAATCAATCTATATCATCTGCATGTATCTGCCCCCTGGAAATAACATATCCACCTTGGAAAATATACTCTGCTGGCTATCCCAACACCTGCCTCAAGAAACCATAATCCTAGGTGACATAAATTTAGACTGGAATTCCTATAGTAGTAGCCTTCCTACCACACACATAAACCTATATGGTTTCTCTCAAACCATTACCTCCCCTACCAGAATAAATAAAGCTAACAAGAAAGCAAGCATATTAGACTGGATTTTCACAAACAGTCATACTCTCTACTATGATTCTGGAACTCTTCCTGATGATATCAGTGATCACTCACTTACCTACATCATCAGATATAAAGCTAACACCCACTCCCCAAACGCCATTAGACATATTAGATCCAAAAAGAAATTTAACCCTGATCTATTCCAAATGGAACTAAGAGCATGCAATTGGGCTCCCTTAAAACAACTGCCTCTAGATGAAGCCTTTTAATTTCTTTAATTCTACCTTTCTTGCCATTCTTAACCATCATGCTCCTTCTAGAGCTATCAGAATTAAGACCAGGTCTGCTCCATGGCTTTCTAATGAAACCAAACACAAAATTCACATCAGAAATAAATATTGGACCAGATAGAAAATGACAAAAAACACTGCTGACCAACTAACCTTTAGACAGCTAAGAAATGACACTAAAAAGGCCATATTTTCTGACAAACAAAAATACTTCTTACAATATCAACAACCTAATTACAACAACCCACAGAAATTCTGGGCCAGCATTAAGCAATTACTCCACCCAGGTCAATCCACAACACCAAACCCTCAAAATACAGACCAGAAAAATCCCATCCATACAGCTAATACCTTCAATACCTTCTTTACAGATGCCATCCAAACACTAGCTAGTCAGTTATCATCAAATACCTTCACATTACCCTCACACTCCTCAACCCCACCTCCCTTTCATCTCAAACCTGTCTCAACCACATTTATTCAAACCCTTTTGAAGAAACTGAAACCATGCTCTCCTTCTGCAGACCTACTGCCTTCTGAATATCTACAACTATCATCCAATACCATACCCTATCCTATTTCCATACTGGTCAACAGGACTATTACTGAGGGTTACATCTCCACCTTATGGAAAGTCTCCTATATTATCCCCCTACATAAAGGTGGACAGTCCACAGAAATATCTAACTATCGCCCCATTGCCCTACTTTCTCCCCTATCTAAAATCATGGAGAAATGTATCCATAAACAACTTCACCATTTAATCGAAAACAATTTACTTTCCAACATAGTTTCAGACCCTCACACAGCACTACCACTGCCCTCCTGTCCTTTACTGACTACATTAACAAACAATGAAACCTGAATAATCTTTCTTCTGCTCTATTTATTGACCTGTCTAAAGCATTTGACATGGTAAACCACCAGATTCTCATAAACATCCTAAAATCTCTGTCATTAGACCCACTTTCGATAAAATGGTTCCAATCCTACCTTGACAAACGTCAACAAGCAGTACTTTGGCATAATACTTTATCCTCCCATTTACCCATTACCTTAGGTGTCCCTCAGGGTTCCATACTTGGACCCCTTCTTTTTTCCATATTTATTAATGACCTTCATCTAGCTATCCCACAAGCCACATGTATACAATATGCTGATGACTCCACACTATTATGTTCAGCTACATCCTCCCATGACCTTCATGCTCTCACCCAAAATGTATTTAACATAGTTGAACATTGGTTCACTCAGCATTGCCTTCTTTTGAACCCAAAGAAAACCAAACTCCTCCTCTTCACTCCCACTCTGAAGTCCTCTCCTCTTCAATTCTCATTGACATCTATCAATGGTACTATAATATCTTCTGACTATACCACCAAACTACTAGGTGTCACCATCGACAATAATCTGAACTTCGACATCCACATCAACAATACCATAAAGACTGTCAATAAAAAAATTGGCAGTCTCTATAGGGTTAAACCATTCCTTTCCCCTACTGCTAAAACTACTATCGCCCACACCCATTTGATCTCTACACTCCGTTATGCCTCTCTCATCTTTACTAATCTCTCCAAGAATAACCTCAGTAAATTGGAAATTACTTATAATAACATTGCACGATTTGCTGCAGGCAACCCATTCCGAACCAATCATTGTATAAACTTAAAACAGCTAGGATGATTAGAACTACAACAACAGATTAAATTTCACCAACTAACCATTGCCCACAACATCCTATACAAACCTACTAATACGCAAGTTTATCTACCCTCATCACCCCCTATAAAAAACTAAAGTCCTTATGATCATCGCACAAACTTCTTATCCACACCTCAAAACCTAATAACAGAACTGGGGATTCTCTTTTCTCTAATACAGTAGGTAAATCCTGGAATCTTCTCCCTAATGATATCACCTCACTCACCTCTCTATCTCTATTTAAATACAGAATTAAACTTCTCCTCAAAAAAATACTGGCTATACCCCTGCTCCAGACCAGACTAGTCATCTACCTCTACTAACTTGACTTACCTATCCACTCCCTACTATCCTCTACTACATTTTCCCACCTTATTATATTTTTCTGTTCTAACCTATACTATGTCACCATACTTAAAAATAGCACTATATTATACTGCAGGTTCTCAGTGTTAGATCCTGCTTAACCTTTCTGCTGTAATTCACATGTTGCAAATACTGATAATTTACTTTCTTTTTTTCCCCCCTTTTTACTATGATTATTTCCTTTTATCTACCTCTGACTTAACCTGCATTGTTATCTAAGTTCTTTCAATTTGCACTGTTTGTGACTTTTTACCTCAGTGTTACATCCTGTTACAACCTCTATGCTGAAATACACGTTACCATTGTTGATGCCTTTTTTTCCATACCAGGAAAATTGCTATTTTTACTAGAATATTAGATTTTATTTCTTATTTATTTCTTTTTTTTGTTTGTACTTGTATTATTGTATTTGGACCATGTCTTGGAGCTTATATCCTCGGGCCTCTACTGAAAATGGACATATATCCAGTTAGACTAGCCCGGTCAACAAATGTAAAATAAATAAATAAAATAGTTTCTAGTAAAGGAAGAAGGGATTCCCATACCTCTCAACCTCTTAGAGCAAGAAATCTGGACAAAGCCATAAATAAAAGTGGGACAAAGGCCCAAAAATAGGGACATTTTTTAAATATTGCTCTTACAAACTTAAAAAGTTGCTAGACTAACAGGCTTTACACTATCATTAATTTTCAGAATGACACAAAGTCTAAAACTCAAATGTCTGTCATTATTTTTTAACTTCAGTCTTTAATTATTTGCCACTAATTTGCCAGAAACTGCAATTTTATGAAAAATGGACCAAAAATATGAGGCAAAAATCTAGAGATTCTGCAAAAATCTGTACAGTTGAGAGGTATGAGGAGTCCTCTTTTCCTGAAGAGATTAAAGATTATGAATCTGAACAGGAACAGGCAGGGATGGATACAGTGTCTGAGTCCCCCTTTGGGAAGTTTTCTTTCTCTGAGACTATTGCTAGAGTGTGCCAGTGTGGGAGAACTCTGAGGTTTCTCAGTCCCTCAAAAAATATTGAGTTGTTACAAAATAATTTTCCAGAACTCACACCCATTCACTCTGTTCTGTTTGCTTTAGATGATTTGTGTGTTACTGCCTTCAGTTTTCTTGATAGTCAGCTAGCTGCCCCTAAATAGGCAGAGGATGTATAAACTTCCTCAGTCCTTTAAGTTTTAATACACTGTTCCCAACCCTGACCCAGTAGCTATAGCTTTAGTGCTGCTAACAAGTATTAATTCCAATCATACTCTTTCTGATAAGGATGAGAACATTGTTGATAAGTATGGGGGGGGAAAGTGTCAACTTTGATTTTCAGAATTTTGAATTGTCAGGCTCATATTTTAAAGTTTGTACTGATTGTGAAAGTATGAGGATTTTTTATCTACTGTTTCTTCTTGGGAGGAAAATCTGCTTTAAATGATATAGTTTCTTCTACTGCACAGGTCACTATTCATTGTTTACAGCGTGTGCATGGCCACTGGTACTGTTTTGAGGAGGTTTGCATGGCTGCATTCTTGGAACCTCTCAGATGATGTTAAAAATGAGATTTTAAATTCTCCTTTGGATAGAGATTTAATTTTTGGCCCCTCTGCTGCAGAGGTGATCAAAACGTGTGATGACAGGGGTATGCTGATAAAGGGAATATCTAAGATTGTTCAGCCCTCCTTTTCCAAATTTTCTAACAGATTCTCTAAATCCTCATCCAATTTTGGCAAAAAAAAACCAAAAACAAAAACAAAAACAAAAAACAATAGAATAAACAGTCTCAATAAAATACAGCTAAACAGACATTTAGGAAGAAATGGCAAGGAGGTTCCAAGAAGAAGCCTCAAACCTCCCAAAATCAAGGACAGCCCAAGAAGTCTGAATGACAGTTCAAGAGACCTTGTGACCCCCTCCCATCCTGGCCCTTTTTTCTAACAGAAAGTCTGAGTCCCCATGTTTTTCTGTTTGGAAACAGATAATTTCAGACAAATGGGCTATGAAGATCATTCATCAAAGTTATAGAAGGCAGTGGGAAGAAATTCTTCCTTTCCAGGGGTCATTACTCATCGTCCAGATCAGACTCTTTTTACTTTCATCAGTTGTTCATCACATGCTGTCCCAAGGAGTGATAGAACTAGTTCCTCCTTCATAGGTGTGGAAAGATTTTTTTTATTCAAGGATATTCTATGTTCCAAAGAAATGAAATGCTCGGAGACCAATTCTGGATCTTTCTTTCCCAAAACTGTTTATAATAATTCCCAAATTCAAAATGATGTCACTTCACAACCTGTTGCCTCTTCTTCCTCTTTCAAGTTTCCTGGTAACACTAGACGTAAAAGATGCTTATAATCACATCACTGTCATTCAGACTTTAAATGTTTCTTAAAGTTTTGTGTGTCTGCATCATATTTTCAGTTCTCTGCTTTACCCTTTGGATTATCAACTGCACCAAGATTATTCACAGAGTGTCTAGCTGCAGGATATCCACATTTTTCCAAATTTAGATGACTTGCTTATCTTTGCCAAGCATTTTTTAAAGGGTCAGGAATCTCTGTCTTGGGTGAGAGATCTCTTACACTAGCTGGGATTCCAAGAGAACATTCAAAAGTCTTTCTTAACTGCTTCACACAGGACTGTGCTCCTGGGATGTCAACTAGACACCTCAGTTCAAAGAGCTTTTCTTCCAAAGGGAAAAAATAGAGGTCCTCGTCACATATTTGAGTTGTTACAGTCAGACAATACCACAGTCATGTGGTACTTTAACAAGCAGGGGGAAACCAGGTCATACTCCCTTTACGGACTAGTCATGGTAGCTTGGAATATAGCCTCACAGTACAATCTCACCCTACAGGCATCCCACATTCTGTCAGAGGAAAATTGTGTGGCAGACAAGCTAAGCAGGAGCAAGGCAGACTCTCAGTAATGGAGATTAGATCAGAGAGTCTTCCAAGATTTGATCCATCTGTGGGGAGTTCCTCAGGTAGACCTATTTGCCACTTCTCTGAGCAATCAATTGGCTAGATTCTGTTCCAAGACTTCATGCAAAAAGGCGTGAAGGACAAATGCCTTTTCTTTTCCTTGGACAGGAATGTTCCTGTATGCTTTTCCACCCTTTCCCCTAATACCTAGGGTACTTTTGAAGATTCAGTAGGAATCCCCCAAGATCACTGTGATGACTGCTTTCTGGTCCAGACAACCATGGTTCTCCCTTCTTTTGGAAATGGCCAGGGGCAATTACCATAAGTTTCCTTACAGGCTAGATCTATTCACACAAGAATATCAATCAAGTTTGACTACCCAGATGATAGGATCTTAATTCCTTTTAGTTACCTGTTTACTGAGGATGTGCAGCAGTTATTAATACAAGGAAGTAAGCCTGCTATTATAAAATCATATATTAGCAAATGGAAAGGGTTTTCCAGTTGGTGCCAACAACATTACCAGCACTCATTCAGGGTTAGTCGTTCTCTGGTTTTACAATACTTGAGTGAGTTATTATCTTATGGTCTTTCTTAATTTATTTTTAAGACATTTATTGAATTATAACTTAAGACATAGGCATACATGCATTTATATGAAAGAAAAAATACATATTCACATATTTCTGGTTCTAAATGTTATACATCATATATGTCTTTTTTGGTGTAACTATCATCAGTCAAACATTGCATAAGTTGCTCAATTCCTGCCTGCACTTAAATCTCACTCCTCCTCAAAAACATTATTCTTCATGTATTGTTCCCACAATACCCATTTTTTCTATATAATTTACCAGGACCCTTTTCTAACAATCACATTTTAATATTCAATACTTCATATACAGTAGGTTTAGACTTTGATTTCCATTTTCTAGTAATCCTATAGCCTTTCATATTCTTATGTAAAGGTTCATTTATCAGCCATTTCAGCATGTTCGCCCATGGATCCTCCTCTTAACATGCAATCTCATGTCAAAATGTTTTTGAAAGGGGTTTTGCAGAAGAGGTCTCCAAGAAAATCGGTGGCCCTCCTTGAGATCTCAGTTTTGTGTTAGAGAAGCTAGCACTTGCTCTAGTTGAACCAGCTGGTCTGGCTGACTTGGGGTTCTTAACATGGAAAACTATTTTACTGATTGCTCTGATGTCTGCAAGATGGATATCTGAGTTACAAGCTCTTATGGTGAGTCATCCCTATCTCATTTTCCACAGGGAAAGGGTTTCTTTCAGAGCATACCCTTCTTTCATGCCTAAGGTGGTATCTGAGTTTACTTCAAGCAAATGTCTTCATCTCCCCATTTTCTTTCCTGAACCTAAAAAAATGAGGGAGAAACGATACTCCATACCTTGGATGTCCATAGACAAAGCAGGTACTATCTTGACAGAACTGAATCTTTCAGATCTTCAGATCAATTGTTCACTTCTTAAGAAGGTAAGAAGGGGCAGCCTGTATCAAAGCAGATTATTTCTGACTATTACTTTTTGTTATACTCATCATAACAGAACTATTCCAGGCAGGGTCAAGGCCTACTCTACCAGGCCTTCGGCTTCATCTGTGACTTTTTGGAAAGGATTGAATTCTGGAAGTATTCTAGAAGCTGCTACTTTGTCCTCTGTACATATTATTATAATGAACTATAAGCTTGATTCCTTCTCTAGGTACAGGTCAGGCTTTGCCTGGACAGTTCTCCAGGGACTCCTGGACTCTTCTCCTTTCATCTCCCAAATGTAGGAAGTTAGGGTAATCTACCCATATAGCTAAGGCTACTTAAGCAGTGGTCAATATGATGAACAAATTACAGTTGTGTAAGTAAACATCCCATAACAGTAGCTGTTCAAATGATCACTGCTGCAGTTTTTTTTTATGCCAGGGTATGAATATTTATTTTTTGTTGTTCATATCTTTGTCCTTCCAGGACTCAGCCTCCCTCTGTCTGTTGCAGGAAATGTCTGAAGGTTTTGGCACCCAGCCTTGTCTTTTAGTCAGCTAGGCTCGACCTGTCTGACAGTTTGGACATGTAGAAGGTGCATTGAAGCTTTGGAAGCTGACTAGCTGGCTGTTATATCATTGGCAGGGTATAATCCATTTAGCTAAGGCTACTGCAGCAGTGATCATTCAAACATCTACTGCTATGGTAGGTTTATTTAAACAACTTTACTTTGTATTTTGTTTGTAAAATATTTTTTGTTACTGATAAATAATTGTTTCTGCATAAATATGGTACAGCAATGGGGGCAAATGTTGTCCCTTTTATACCAACCCTTTTATGGGTATGAATGAGCAAAAATTTCTTCATAGATTACAGGTTTTTCTGTGTGATGTTAGTACAGTATCGGTTTATTGATGATATAGTTTCTATATATAAAGGTGAAGTGAATGAAAGTGTGGAATTCATTAAGGTTCTTCAGAATAATCCATATGGACTGATATTTACATATAGTATTCACGTTAAAGAACTCAAATTTTCTTATGCAATTTTTGAAGGTATTTCAGATCAGAGGAGTATGTGTCTAAATTGCATAGAAAGTCTACAGTTTTTAATATACACTTGCATATGACTAGTTAGTATTACCATTTGGTAAGCAAATTAGAGTTAGAAGAATCTGTAGCTCTAAAATTAACTTTTTACAAGAAGCTAGAGATGCTAGAGAGGTGATTTGGGTTTTTATTAATTCAGGCAATGACAGAGAGGATGTTTTAAGGCATATATAGATTAGTGGGTGTTAGTAAGTATGAATTATTACAGCAGTTTGAATATAGTAGTGATTTTAATACTAATGTATTAAGGAAGAATATTAACGGTGTCACAGTCATGGACTAAAACTAAATGCAAGAAATGCATAATAGTATCCTTTGGGAAGTCATCCTTCCCTGGTAACTATCATACTGACAACACACCCCTTAGAGATGACCCAGTAGTCAGGGACTTAGGGACACACATAGACAGTAATCTATCCTTTGATCATTATGTGTCTACAGTGATGAGGAAATTATTCTATGTTGCTCAATTTATAAACAACGGTATGGCATCTAAGTCCAAGGAAGTCATTGTTCCACTGTATTCCACATTTGTCAGACCAATGCCCCCTTTGGTATGTACCTAACCAGGCATATCCAAAAATCAGAATGTCCACAGAGGTTCTTCACTAAAAGAATACAGACGTAAAGTAATATGTCCTAGGCAGACCGCCTGTATTCTATCTCCTACAGGCTTTGGAGGGGAGATCTATACCTGGCATACAGGACATTGTCAGGCCCCACTCTGATGGACCTCCTGCATATCCACAAAACAAACAGCACCAGAATTACCCATTTTAAAGACTTAAACCTTGCCTGTGATATAAATGTGACCTTCTGGAGAGATAGGTATGTATCCCAGAGACTACCCAGTCTATGGAACAGGCTCCTCATCCATATGAAGCAGAGTACCTCCCTAACCCAATTCAAGTGCAATTTGGACAACTGGATGGGAGACCAGAAATTCGTCCATGGTTTGGCACCTTTGTCTCTAATAGACCTAGGTAAAATGTAAATGGTTCATCTCCAAGGCCCATGCTTACACTTGTCAAGGGTATCAGAACTTGTCAAAGATTTGGGATGCATGGGTAGGCTTAAAAAGGCCTCTGTGGTCATTAGCCTAGTAAACACCTATGAACCTATGAACATATAATGATAAAAACTCAAAAGTTATATTTTGTTATGAGATATAGGGTGTTTTGGATATTTTAGTTCATCAAATGCATATGTGTTGGAAGTATATTGCTACTGATACCATTTTAGGTATTTTATTTTGTCGGGGTTTCTGTGTCATATAAAAGAGGCAAAAATATTCTGAGTTTTTTTTTTTTTGGTTCATAGCCATTATGTGTGTAGAACACAGATGATCCATAGACAGCATTTTAGACCCAGGGGAACATTCCACTGTGGTAATTGTAGTTGCTATGCAGAAGTTAAAGAATTTGGTAAAATAAATGGTAGGAAATGTGAGGTTGTAGGAATATTTACCTGTGACACTGCTGTGGTTATTTATTATCTCAGATGTCCTTATGACTTGGTATACATAGGTCAGACAAGTAGAAAGTGTAAAACTAAACTCCAGGAACATATTAGAAATATTAAAAATAATAATAAAAAAAGTCCTGTGACCATCCGTTTTTGTCTTAAGCTTCATAGTGATAGTACTTTGCTAGAAGCCACAATTTTAGAGAATTTCATGGTACGTGAAAAAGGAGGTTATACTATTTAAAACAATCCGTTGTATAAAGAGAAATTCCCTGGGATTCATTAATGCCTATACTAAGTGTACACTTTTCTGAGTGAACAGACAACACAAGTGTAACTCACACCTTATTCCTCCTATTTTTAATTTTCCTACTGATCTTCTTGCAGCCTTAAACACTGAGGGTGATTCATAAAGGTTATCACAAAGTGTAGGCTACATATACAATAGTGTAATCTTTCAGAGTGACTAGAAAATACAAACTATGGTAGGGATGTTCTTGAATGCACTTTATGCACACTTAGTCTAGGCGTAAATGAATCTGGCCCATTATTTATTTTGAAATTGGATACTTTGCAACCACATGGTTTGAGTAATGAATGTACCTGGAAAAGTATTTTGATATGATTTGTCTTTAAGATTTTAACTAATTGGTCTCTAAACTTTATTGGTTGACTGGTGATTTTTTTAAGTATTTAAATGGATTTGTGTGTTTTTGTGTTATTCTCCTTTGAAGGCACTAGACTGTATGTTGTTTTATAATAAATCATGCTTAAATTTCAGTTGTTTTATTAATTTGTTCTTTTGTTGTGTTTATAGTATAACATAGTTTATCAATGCCTTTTGCTGCCAATAGTAACAACTGCTGCATGACTGTCTTTACAGTAAGTTGTTTACTGACAGCAGGCAGTCCAAGTTCTATAAATTTTATTTAACTTAGTCTTCTTGCATTGTACTTAAACTGGGCTCTGTTATGTCACTGGTGTCATATCTTACCAGTGCACCGAGAAGCTGTTTCCTAAATTCTGTTCTTCTCTGTGTCGTGGACTGTAAATGCATAGGCAAGTGGGACCTTCCTCCTGGTACTAAAAAAAAAAGGATGAGCTTTACCCTCCTAGCCTCATCACAGCCACTGCCTACCATGGACCCCTAACAGTGTGAAACTGGGGCACATTAAAAAAAAAAAAGATGAAGTGTTCTGTTTTTGATATTGTACATATTTTCAAGACAAAACTAATTGAATCATGAATTTCATAGCACACCCACGGTAGTGGTGCTGCGGTAGCATTGTCGCTTCACAGCAAGACGTTGTTGCGTTCGATTCTCAGCTAGAGAATCTTCTGTGTGGAGGCATGCGTGAATGGGTGTGCTTTCGTTAAAGGTTGTGCGTCAGGGCTGGTAACTCGGCACGTAAAAATCATAACTGGGATAAGCCGAAAGACACAACACTGTTCAGAAAATATGGTTTTCCCATTCTAAAATAGCCTAAGAAAGTAAAAAGGCTACTTCTTTTTTAACAATTTAGTATTTACATTTTTACTGAGTAAAGGACACTTCAAAGTTGATTATATTTGTAAGTATGGGAGTGCATCCCCCACACACAGAGTGCAGGGACCTTACCCCCCCTACAAAATATGTTTTCCAGCTATTTCAATATTCATATGTTTTGATCATTAGATTCTAAGCTTGCAGAGAAATGTTTTGGACTTTTGCCCTAGACTCTCCTCACTTTACATTCATGTATCCTGTTTAGGGTTCAAGACTTCGTTAAATATTTAGGTACATCACAAAATGGATCTCTATCAGTTGATTGAGTTTACAGAAACTTGAAATTCATATTGGTTATTTATTTTATTTTTTTTATTTAACATTTGTTGACCGGGAAAGTCCGACTAGGTTCCACAGATCATGTTTTCAGCGGAGGCCCGGGGAGAAATGCTCCAGAAACATGTCTTTAGAATGTGGGAGGAAACCAGAGTACCCAGAGGAAACCCACGCGAACACAGGGAGAACATGCAAACTCCACACAGAAGGCACCCCAGCCAAGAATCGAACCGGAGAACCTCTTGCTGTGAGGTGACAGCATTAACCGCTGCACCACTGCGCCGGTTAGACGATATGATTGCAGTTATGAAAACCCAAAGCTTTTGAATGGAGATCGTGGTACAGTGAGGATTGGGAAATTTACTGTTTTCCTTAATGTAGTGCGATCTTGGAGTTGGTAATATATAATTAGCAGGGGGGGGGGGGGCTTGCCCCTCTGCAAAAACTTTAAAAAATATACGTCTTTTGGGTTTTTTTTTTTTTTTTTTAATGTTCGAGTTTCCAGAAATTCGATCATATCATTTCGCTGATATGAATTTTAAGTTTCTGAAGACTTGATCAACTGACATATATCCCACAAAACCTATAAACATTATTGGGATTCTTGACTTAGGCTGGTACTGCAGACTGTGTTTGTTGCTTAGTCATAATCTTGCTAAGTATAGCTTTATCCAAATTGTTTCCTTTGCTATCCAGCCTGACATTCAAACTGAAAACAATGCGGACCCTTATTAATTAGACAAAACAACATGCTCAATTTCTCTGGATCGATTCTTTAGTATTTGTTGCCAAACCCCTTGATTTCTCATGTTGCACCATTACTTTTTTGATCGTTCATACAACACTATGACTCTTTCTACATTTAATGTTGTCTCAAGCCAACTGAAGCTGCTTAATCAGACAATCAGATGTAAACTGAATACTGGAATAGCCATTACATTTGCTTATTTCTTTACAAAACAATTCTTCCCTACACATGACAGTGTAAGACAGCCCCACTGGGTAGCTCTGTTGAGATCTATAGATCCGAATGGGATATAGCAGCAACCTGTAGATCAGTTATAAGTAATAATCTTTCAAAGGATGCTTTACATAACAATGCCATGATGTAGAAATGTTCCAGATGAAATAAATCTTAGCCTTGTGAAACATTATGGAATTTTTTTAAAAATTAAAATAATAATAATGATTAATAATAATAATAATAATAATAATAATATTCCTGCATTGTTACAACTTAGAGTAAATTACCTTCCATTCTCATGCCGCTGGGTTCTGAATAATTTTAAATCTTTTTTTTTTCTTTAATTTTTTTTTTTTTTTTTTTATTACCTCTGTAACAGTCTGCTATTAGCCATGTCTCAGAACCCTTCCTCAGTAGCTATCTGGCTTTTATCTTCAGAATGCGGCCTGAAGAGAGGAAATTCTTTATGTAAGCAGTGAAAGAAAGTGTGCTTAATGATATCATGGTATTGCACTAGGAATCAATAATTTCTTTGACAGAAAAAAAGTTGAACTGCTTTTTAATGGCTTTTTTGCTATGTCTCATTATTTTGGGGGATTAGAAGTTTCCTTTTCCTCAAGGATGTGCATTTATTTACATTTGTATATATCATTTTCAGGGTGTAAGTAGGCTTACAACATGCTAAAAATTATTTTGAATTTTTTTTTTTGTTTTTAAAGGTTCAGATATTTTGTGTTTCAAACCTTTGAACCATTGATGTTTTGAATGTACTCTGTCTCAGCACACTGCAATCCTGAGAGTGGCAGAGGGTATTTTTATTACTCCTTACCCACTCTCCCACCCACTTCCCAATGTGCAATATATATATATATATATGCACATGCTTCTCTACCAGTGTTATTAATCTCCACCACTCCACTGCTACCAGTCCTTGGCTATAAACCCCATTCCCCTCCCTGACATAGGTGAGCTGGCAAAGGTGCAACTCCACCTCCCCAATTAAACAAGATCCAGTTTACTAATCAAAACCAAGACATATGGGTCACACTCAGGGATCCATTCTTCTATGTGGCAGAGATGGCTTTTGCTGGGTTCAGAGGTCTTGGTTTCAGAATTCTACCACTCACACACATGCACTTCTAAAATCAAACAAATTCCAGTCAGAGAGTCACTCTACCCAAAGATGTCTGCAGTTTTTAGGGCTGTATCTGTGGGTTCAGGAATGAAATGCTGAATTATGTTACGGCTTAGGCAAACCATGGTAGAGTTCATCCACAAAATGAAGGATTGCTGACAATGATAAATTCGGTCTACAGTCTGCCAGTAAGGAGCAGCTGGCAATAAAACACAAAGGGTTATGTCTAGGAAGACTTAACAAGATTCATCCTGTAGTACTGGGTTTAATTTCACCAATCCAGTCATACATAGTGTGCAACATTAAGCCAGCTATCTATCTATCAAGGCAGCACTCATAAAGTGACCTTGAAAGACTTTGGAGTGCTTTGAATGGCTTTTTTGGCTAGCAAATCAATAAAATAAAGTGTTATTGGCTATTTAGTGAAATTCTGTGCAGCAGTATGAACTGGTATCCTAATGTTTTGGGGTCCATTCCATTATCAAAGATATTTTCTTATAGGGAATTGCATGTCATGAGTGTATTGCACTGAGGGCATTTGATATTGCCACCATTTGTTCTGATGTTCTGCTAGCTGCTTCCTGGTATCACGAAATGCCTGCAAGGATTAAAGCGGATACCTGTGAACATGACTAGGCATTTATTTTCTAGTTGAGATTAGCAGTGACTCTGCATTTACTTCGGTCCTTTGAATTGTATTCTGCACTTTACGCTGTTCTTCTTCTCTTCTTTCTGTGTCGTCACAAAGTAGGTTCTTTGCACGTTGTATTTTACAAAGGGCTGCTACTCTGTCCTCCTCGGACATGCTGCCATAAGAAATTCCTTTAGCTATAGACTCCTAAGTCTGCTTTGACACTGACAGTTTAACATGATTTTTAAATTAACTCATTTTCTGATTGTTTCGTCACTAATTTGGCTAAAAATAAAATAACTGCTGTGCAAAGCTAAATCTCTGTATATTTATTCTGTAGCTGTAAAGCTAAATCTCTGTATATTTATTCTGTAGCTGTAAGGGAATACATACCTTTAGGGACAAAGCTGATTTACAAGCTAAATAAGTTCAGTTCCATAATCCTCACCACTGTCACCAAATATGGCATCCAGACCTACACTAATGGGGTTTAAATCTCATCACTGCCAACTAATATTAATATCAGATATATGAGAGACAGGAACTGTGGCCCTTGGATATGTACCACTGTCTACAAATAGGACTTATTGCCACCTGAGTGATAGTTTGTTAAGTCACACAACTGACACATAACATATTAAAGTAAAAAAGCTGCACATAACTCTGATTTACTATACCATTCACTAAATGCAACCTGGGTCTCAAGTGCACCCAGAGAATATGCACTGCTACCCTAGCTATGGGCTTCTACTATCTGAACTCAGAATAGGATTCTACAATGACCGCTTACTGAGGTGAGTATTTGGCCTAGTACCTCCAAACTTCTTTGTCATCATTCTGTCTCTCTGAATGTCAATGCTTTCCGGTGCCCCTTAGCCATGGTAACTGTTTTTTTCAAATAAATTATCTCATACACACACACACACACACACACACACACACACACGGTTACCAGGAAGGGTGGCAATATTATCCAATTCCACACAATTTTTCCTGGCAAGGTAGTACTTCCACCACCATAGATATTGCTAGTGACCAACTGGCTACCATGGCATTCTTGAGCAATAGAAGAAATAATGATGGTGATCATAATAATAATAATAATAATAATAATAATAATAATAATAATAATAATAACAACAATAATAACAACAATCATAATTATAATAATAATAATAAAATAGTAATGTGCAGAGCAGTCTGGCCAATTAGAGGTGGATACCAGCAACATTCAATGCTAGCCCAAGAAATTAGCATGATTCTCTATATAATCAGTAGACTACTGGTTACTGCAAGGTGACCTGTGTCTTGCTTTTTGAATTAGGAAAGACACAAAACTATTTTACCTTCTATTTATTTGCATAACCAGTGGGGACCTAAATTGACACCAACAACAAATAAACAAGTTTTATCTGTGGGATAGTTTCTTAACATATTCCCATACTATGGAATAAATTACCTCTGCAGATCAAACAAAATACTACTTTTGCTGCATTTAGGATCAGTCTTGATGATTGGATAGGTAGATACAGATTTACAATACAGTTATCACATACATCCCTGCTCAATTTGGGTAGTAAGCACTATTAAGTGCTTGAAAAGAGTGTGAAAAACTTTAAAGTGTGTCTGGTTAAAGGTGGATATAGTTGTGCATCTTCTGCTTGCCTAGTATTGTTCCTATGTTCCTAAACAATGCCCTCCTCTCAGATAATACATATTATATAAACAAACACCAGCCACAAGATCTTAGAAGCGAAATAATAAGAAAAAAACACTTAGACAATAAACATTTAGTGGGGATACAAATTAAATATTCAGTGTAAATGAATTTGCACAATGAGCAAAAAAGTAATTACTCAGATACTTAAAAGAAGAACTCTAACAAGATGTTGTTGTTTGTCTTTTGCCGGTTAGGGGTAGCCACAGTGGAAATCCAGTCCGCTAATGATTGGCAGTTGGTTTTTATGGTGTTGGGTTGCCAGCCCGATGCCCAACCTTCAACGAAGGCACACCCATTCAATCAATGCATGTCTTTCAAACGCCCACTCGACCGCGGGGAGGACATGCAGACTCCACACAGAAGGCACTCCCAACCCATGTCGAGAATCGAATGGGAGAACCTCTTGCTGTGAGGCAACTTCGCTACCGCTGCACCACCGCAGAAGTCTATGAACTATATGACCATCAGAATGAATACTGAAGCCCTAACCTCTGATTTAGTAGCACACGGTACAGGTAGATTATAAAATAACAGCTTACATAGATGTCAACAAAGTAAGATCTTCAGCAGGACTGACTTTAAATACTTTCAGCTCAATATAAGCATTTTAGCTTATTATCTTTTTTTTTTTTTTTTTGCAGGAGCCAGATGTAATTACATCAGTTTTCTCACATACAAAAGAAGCAAAAGTAAGGCTAACATGATTTTACACACTGCTGTTAGTTCCTGGCTCTTTATATAACCTTAAGCTCAAGAGTATCCTGACCGCTTCAGTTTATGACTTCTGCAATTACAGGCAAGTTAAATAATTCCTTCATGAGTCAGAAAAATGTTTTCACAGTTACTGCATTTTCGCAGAACAAAGTTGCAAGCTCCCTACATTTTTTTATATTACATAAAATAATAAATACAATTTTCCTATCATTGTTACAACAGGTTATAAATGGAGCTTCACAGTACAATTTCTTTTGCAAATTTTGCAAACCTTAAATATAGCCTGACTTGCTGATTTCTGTCTGCATTTGATTTTGAATTGAAGTTATTCATTTAAGGTTTGGTTACTTCTATTTTTTATCTTTTTCTTATTTTGCATTTTGTTTTTGTTTTGTTTTAAGTTTTTTTTTTGTTCTTTTGGAGTTTTAAGAGGTCTTGGCTAGGGTCAGTTACAAAAGTTAGAAAATAATTCTTATGCAGATAGTGAGTAACACCCAGCAAATTAGCGAGAGGAGCTGAAAAATAGCACTCCTCAGTTAACTACAAATATTTAGAATCATCTTTATTTAGCTGTAGTGCTTGTTTGACTTGCTGTTCTCTGACTGACTATTGTTGATCTCTGTCTGCATTTGATTGGTGGCTTTTGAGTTACCTGCCCCTATTTTACCTTTATATATTTTGGACACTCATCCCAGTCTCATCTCATCACCTCATTTTACTGAGTACTGAGAGATCAGCTGGGAAGGCCCATCCCCTGAGTCTCTTAAACTTGACTTATATTCTGTTTCTTCCCTTCCCACTTACTTAAAACATTGCACTTTATTCAGCTGATGTTACTGTATATCTGCTTCTTTCTACTTTATTACTTTATTTAGCTGCTTGATGCATGATCTTAAAATGCTCAGTTTCATTTAATCTGCTGCATTTATTACTGCTTGTTAGTAGCTTGATTAAATTGTAACTGTTATTCTAAGCCTCTTAGTTTTGATTTAAGCACTTGGGCTTCTAACTAGTTATCTTACATAAGGAAGGTTTATGGTCTACACACTTGTGGCAGTAGAAGTAGCTTTCACCCTTCTAAGTTGGGAATTGCTGGTCAAATGCTTATTGTGACTGTTATCCTAAAATTGTCTTAGCTATAGTTTAAGCACTTGGGCTTCAGGACAGTTATTTTACATTAAGAAGATTTGTGGTCTACACTCTAGTGGAAGGAGAAAGTAGTCTCCACTGTTCTGAGCTGGGAATTGCTGGTAAAGACTTATTGTACCTGTTGTTCTAAGTCTCTTATTTTGATTTAAGCACTTGGTCTCCAAACCAGTTATTTTACATTAGGAAGGTTTGTGGTCTACACTCTTGTGGCAGCTGGTGGTGTAGCCTATGCCCTTCTGAGTTTGGAATTGCTGGTTGAAGGTTTATTGTGTCTGCTATTATAAAAGTGTATTAGTTCTGTATTAAGTACTTGGGCTGCAAACCAGTTATTTTACATTAAGAAGACTTGAGGTCTACACTCGTGTGGGAGAGAGGGTAGCCTCCACCTTTCTGAGCTAGGAATTTTTGGTGAAGGCTTATTGTGCCTGTTATTTTAAGTGTCTTTGTTCTGGTTTCAGCACTTAGGCTCCACACCAGTTATTTTGCATTAGAACAGTTTGTGGTCTACACTCTTGTGGGAAGAGAGTGTAGCCTATGCCCTTCTGAGTTGGGAACTGCTGGTGAAGGCTTATTGTGCCTGTTATCCTAAGTGCCTTTGTTCTGGTCTCTGGTCTGTAATGTTGTGGTATTACTGTCTAGACAGATTTTTTTAACTATTAGTTTGCTCATAGCTGACTGTTGCTCATCAAGCTGCTTGTCTTATTGTCTTGTTCAATATTTTTTCCTCACTCATCCCTAATAGATCAGTGGCCATGGATATGCACTTCCAACTTTCTCTGTGGCTAGTGTAATTGAGATGGGTATTCTGAGGCACTGTAGCAATTGCCTCATGTACACTGACAACCCACTTATTGTTAATAAGATAAATAGTCTCTGGAAGTGGTATAAATACTCTTTAATGCTGGAGGTAAAACTATTTTATACAACCAAAACCAATCCTATAGAGATTGTCAGTGACAATTGCACCATGCCTACTGCACAAGGTAAGGACTCTACACATAAAACTACTTATGCTGAGGCACTTACAGGTAACCTGCCTAAAACACTAAGACCTCCTGTACAGTACAATCAAAGAAAGGGTCCACAGCCATCTTGTAAATCTCAGTTAAAACACCACCCACAGCCACACATATTAGCACTGTACCCAATGCCTCCACTGCTAAGCCCTTAAGGCAAACCAGCACACAGGCAAATTTCCTGGTCATTGGTGATTCTATGGTGAGGCACACCAATGTCCTCCTCACCAGACTGAATCATGGTTAGCTGCCTTTCTGGGCTAGGCTCTGTCAAGTCACATAGGTGCTCAGATCATTAAACCAGAAGTACCAGTATGACTTTGTCATATTCTATGTGGGTGTTCATGATTTGAGAAGTACCTTGGCTATATGAAGGCACACATGATCAAGCTCACTGATTATGTTTCTCAGGCAGATATGAGCCTAGCACTGAGCAGCATACTACCTTGTCCAAGGATGATGCCACTTTACCAACAGAAAATGATTGACTTAACAACTGGCTTAGGTTCTGGTGTCAATCCAGGGGGGCACAATATTTGATGGCCTGAGAGGACATGGTTGACAGGCCACACAGCTTTGCCTGGGATGGTCTGCACTTCTCCCCTCTAGGTTTTCAAATATTGGCAACGACCTTTTCCACCCCCAAGAGTGCCTTTTTTAGGCAATGACAAACTGATAAACCTACTAACTTAACTGAACCTATGAAGAAATATCTGAAGGCGATACTGCTCAATGCTAGAAGTCTCAACAAGAAACTCCACTCCCTGTAAGCCTTCCTCTCCCTGAAGATTGTAGACATCTGTATAGTAATGGATACTTGATTTAAAGTCAATGAGAGTACCCCAGAAATTCAAGGTTATAATGGCTTTCACAGCTTTAAACCATCTACTGCACAGGAGGGAACTAAAGGTGGAGGAGTGCCAGTCTATATTAAGACCAATCACACATCCAGACTAGTTAAAGTGTATGACCCACTGGAACTCATACATGTGCAATGCACCATAAACAGGGTGTCATACCATATCCTTGCAACATATAGGTCCCCCTCCATATCCCAGGAAACCCACCATTCAGATCAATACAATATTAATGGGGGATCTCAACTACCCTTCTTTAGGTTGGGAATCATACACCACTTCTAATGCACAAGCCCAGTGATTCCTAAACTTTGTTAATACCAACATGCTGGAACGGTTGGTCCATTCTACTACCAGGGGTACAAGCATCCTTGACCTTGTACTCATGAACATGGGGGGGAGAGACAATGTTCCTAACCCAGTCTATTATCTTTGCTTGTCAGATCTGACATTAAGGCACTATTACTTGAAATAAAAATTAAATCCAGGGATCCAGTAAAACCAGAAAACTTTAGGAACTACTCCAAGCTTTACTAAGCAATACCTTGGCTAAAATCCCAAGCACCCCCAACCCCAGTAAACACAATATAATGCACTGAGCTATTTACAAAATCTTTGTGCAGCCATATTGATAGCTGAATAGAACAAGCTGTGTCTACTCATATTAGAAATAAGACAAACTCAAAAGACTAGCCTCCCTGGTGGAATAACAATATCAATCAATTATACAACAAAAGAAAAAATATGTTGGCCAAGTGTAGGAGGAGGAAAGACATACATACTAAAAGCCCGCTGACAAATCTAAACAGGCAACTAAGAGGGTTTTTGTAAATGACATCACCTACACTGAACCGGAGGACATTGCCAACCTTTTGGCTGAGAGGTTCAGCTCAAATTTCTCCCCCCAGTAGTCCAAAAGAAATACCATATAGCACAATCCCCCCAACCATTACTAGGGAGCATGTCATCAATGCACTTTCCAAGGCCAAAAACACTGCATCAATGGGTCCTGATAACATCTCAGGGTGTTTAATAAATAGGATGAAACTTGACCACTCTTGTCCACTTGAATCACTTTTCAATTGGAACCTTCAGTCAGGTTTTGTGCCCAAGGAATGGAAGATGGCTACAGTCATTCCCCTGCACAAAGGAGGTCCAACCATTGATTCAGGTAACAAGCCCATAAGTCTTACCAGCTCATAAGTAAGGGCATGGAAAGAATCATCATGGACATGGCAAATGACATGGGTAACCTGCAAACACTGGACTCATTGCAGTTCGACTTTGCTAAAGGAAGGTCATGCCTATTAAATCTGGTGGACTTTTTTTGAGAGGGTCACAAAAGCATTGGATGAAGATAAGACAGTGCACACAGCTTACTTCAACATGGCCAAGACTTTTGATACAATACCCCACTCAGGCATTTTAGACAAGCTCAGTAATTTCGGTATAAACCCTTTTATCACTGAATGGATAGCCAACTGGCTCACTCATAGGACCCAGGAGGTCAAAAATAGGTGAGGCCACTTCCACCAAGAAGGCATTCACTAGTAAAATCTCCAGGGCTCAAAACTGGGCCCACTCTTTTTTGGCATATATTTCCCTGAAATGGAAGAAAATGCTGAAGGTTTATAGCTGACTAAGTTTGCAGATGACTGCAAGCTGGGGGTTATCGTCAATTCCCCTTCAGACACTAGAATTATTAAACAAGGTCTATCTCTGACTAATAAATGGTGCCAAAGCCATGGTCTTAAACTCAATGCTAAGAAAAGCATAATTGTACCATTTGGGAAGTCAACCATCCTGGCTAATTACCATGTTGATAATACACCCCTAAGAGTCAACCCAGTGGTCAGGGATCTGGACACACAGAGACAGTAGCATTACCTTTGGCTGCCAAGTGACCACAGTGGTGAGGAAATCCTTTTATGTTGCACAACGTATAAGTAAGGGCATGGCATATAGGTCCAAAGAGGTCATTATCCCACTGTAGTTTGCCCTTATTAGACCAATCATAGGGTACAATGCTCCCTTTGGTATGTACCTCACCAGTTATATACAGCAACTAGAGCAACCTCAGAGGTTCCTTACAAAAATAATACAAGGCGTAACAAACCTGCCTTATGCAGAGCATCTTAAAGCTCTTCCCTCTACTCAGTCTCCTATATATTACTGAAGGGTGATCTATGGCTGCTTTGTAAGGCATCCACAAGCCCCACACTTATGAATCTTCTACATATTCGTAAGTCATTGAGTACCAGAAATACAAGGTCTAGGGATCTGAATTTTTTTTTGTGACTTAAAAAGAACATGCTGGAGAGACAGATATGTGTCCCAGAGACTGCCCCTCCTAAGGAACAGGCTTCCCATTCATGTGAACCTGTGTTTGTCTATTACCTAGTTTAAGCACAACCTAGACAAGTGGATGGGCAATAGGAAATGTTCACTGGGCCTGGCAACCATGTCCCTTATGGGCAGAAGTAGCTTATGAATGCCTGGCTCTCAATGTCCTGTTTGGATATAGGACATATTTATTCTGTCAGGAAAACTTGGCTAGGCTTAGAATGCCCTCTCCCTTGTCAGTAACCAAGTAACAGTCTATGACTCTATGAAATGTGTTAGAATCTGAATTAAGAAAATAAGCAGAAAAAATACAGGCATCATATTTTAGGTTAGCTCTTCCCCATGGCATTGTGCCCTCTCTCACAGCCATGTTCACGGTTTAAACTTAAAAAAATACATAAAAACATGCACACACACACACACACACACACACACACACACACACACACACACACACACACACACACACACACACACACTCGCATACACACACACAGCCACACATGTATTTATTCTCACCTTTTAATCTATGTAAGTGAATGACTCCAAATTATTATTGATAATGTTATATAGGAGGTGATGAATAATATTAACGTTTTGGTCCAAAATGAGATCTGGTACTAATATACATGTGTTAAGCACTGCTTGTTTTCATAGCTGAACTAGTGATATAGTGGCAGGGGTCTACTGTTTGGTTAAAGTATAGATGAGACCTACCATTGAGCACCCTATATAGTCTTGTTTCCTTCTTTAGTAACTGATGCTGAAAATTGAGGATCTGATGTTGTCAGTTTTCATTCTATCCTCAAACCTGTGGGTTTGGATCTGATCCTCAGATCCATCTCGGCTATTGCAATAGCGCGTGGCAACCAAAAAGCTCTCGAGCTCTTCCCTTACCCATAATGCACCATTCCAAGTTACCTCAGATCTCCTTTGCTGCTTTGCAAAGATATAGTTGTCATATAGCCCTCAGGCAGCTATGTGAATTTTTTAATATTATATTTTCTCCTAACTTTCTTTAAATAGTTTCCTTTAATTCTCTTTTTCTTACCTTAGCGACCAGTTTAAATTAATAGTATAACTACATTTTTTTCCCTTTTCTTCTCTGTACGAAAGTACCTTACTGTACTTTTGCTAGTATCTTCTTCCTAAACTTCTTAGTGTAACTCCTTTTAGCATTGTTGGTATTCTTCTCTTGTTCCTGTTTTTCTTCTTCTTCTTCTTGTAATAAAAAAATAGAGACAGAGTAGAATTTTTTTCTCTTGCTTGTCTTCTTGTGCTATTTTTTCTATTATAATGGCTGATAAAGTTAAGCCGTCTGCCTTTAAAAAATGTGAAAACTGTGGTCACAAGATCCCTTTCAGTGATTCACATACCTTATGTGTGTATTACCTTGGCCCCCTTCACCTGCAGGAGGACTGTGCTATCTGTCATACGTTTAACCACAGAGCATTAGTTTAATGCAAGAATAAGCTTATTTAAAAGTTTTTTTCTCTTCTTTCTTTGGTGAGGCGATTTCTGAAGCTAAACCAAAAGGAAAAGAAAAGTCTAAATCTAGCAAATCTGGGCAGTAGAGCTCTGCTTCTTCCTCATCCTCTAGAGTTTCAGGCAAAGGAAGGAAAAAGGCCTGTTTTGGTGATGACTTCTCCATCGGATCCATCTTCAGAAAAGCCCAAGACATTGGATCCGACAACTTCATCGGATCCAAAAGCAAAAAAGTTCAGATCATTGGATTCAACTACTTTGGATCTGTCCTGACCCAAGAAGGACTCTTCAGATCAGATATACCTTCCTAGGCCTCAATATTTACCCTGTCTTGACTCAGTCCTTTCCAGGGTTTCCTCTCCCTTTCTGGAAAGACCTAAATCTACATCAGCCATGTCAATTCGCTGTTCCAGGAGTCTCACTGAAGAAAATGTGGACAGACTAGTGAAAGAAATTCTCTGGGCACAGGGTATGTCAGGGGCACCTTCAGCTCCTACCCCTTCAGGTCAGGAGTTCTGTGCATCGGCTACCACTCCACTTCTTCCTCCTCTGACTTCTTTTGAAGTATCAAAGAACCGAAACAGCTGGCTTCATCTGTATCAGATCTAAGGATCTCCTTTTCCTCAAATTTGATGTTTGCTCTAGTTCTTCAGCCCAGTTAGAGCCAGAAACCTCTTGGAGCCATAGTGGTTTTGTCTCTGAGGTGTCAGATTGAGTCTCGAGATTTTTGGAGCCATCTCTACATTCAGATCCTTGGCTTGGACCAGCTTGGCTCTGGCTTCCACCTCAGGAAGATTATCTTCCGATGGAAGGGACTATGACCGAGAGACATTGACTGCTTGTATCTGGAGCCTTTCTTTCTCAGGGACAGTTAGCCTTTGAGGCTCTGGAGAGAGCCATATCTGCCTCGGCAGCTCAGACACTGCTTACCCCTTGGATCCGCAACCCTTACCTTTGACAACTCTGAACATGGCTTCTCACTTGGATCTCCCACAGGGACAGCAGGCACCAAAACCACAGACTTCCCAAAAGGATTCCCCTACCTCTTCTGATACCTCTACAGAATATCCCACAGAGGAGGTCCCTAAGAAGAGGATGTGTAAGAGGAAACACCTAGACTCCACTGGAGAATCCATCACCGAAGACACAGACTTTGATGAGGGCGAAGGATCCCCAAGGTCACCTCCTGATGATGTCTCCTTTGGAGACATATTAGAAATCCTAAAACAGGGAGATGGATGGAAGTCCAGCAATCCTTCATCTGAGGAGTTTGTGTATCTGGTGGCATTTGGTGCCTATCCATCTACCTCCTGGGGGACTCCACCTGCCAATGAGCTCATTGAATTGATCTCTCGGCAGGCATGGAATGCCCCAGACACCATTGACGCTATTCCCCGAAGACCAGATGAAATTATTATGACCCCAGAGGCCAAACAGTTCTGGACTAAAGGTGTACCGGTAGATGCCATGTTTGTGGCAGCAATCACCAAGAAAAAACTAGCCAAAGAAAAGTTTTTCTAGCCATCCTCCTAACAAGGAGTCCAGGATGATGGATAGATTTGGGAAGCAGGTTTGTGCTTTATTTATTTATTTATTTCACATTTGTTAACCGGGTTAGTCCAACTGAGTTTGCAATCAAACCCATTTTCAGTGGAGACCCGAGAGAAAAAGCCCCAGCAAGCATAAGTAAAGATAAAGTGACAATATACAAATATTAAATAGCAATCACAACAGAAAATAATTGTAAAAAAGAAGCGGTTATTAACTATTTGCATTGCATTGATAGTAAGCAAACCATTTTCAGTGGTGACTCAAAGGGAAAGAGCCCCGGCAAACATAAGCAAAGATAAACATACAGGACAAAAACTATTAAAAATAACAATGCAAATACGAAATTAATTATAAAGAGAAAAACAAAAGAAAAAGTTATGACCATTAAGGGCTGCACTGACAGCAGTGGCCTAAATATAAGAGTAAAAACAAAAAGATAATGGTTGTTCAAAAGAAGAAAAATGTACAGACATTGACAGGAAGTGGGGGGGGGATAAATAGTGTGGAGGAATAGGGGGAGAAAGGAGGAGGCTAGGTTTACTATCAAAATGTTGAAATTCATTTGGTCTAACGTTCATATGATCGACCCATATGGTCAACACATGAATATTAAGTAGTTCATTTGGTCGACAGGAAATGCATGCAAATTACCTGTCAAAATTATGTTGCAAACAGGGCAAGGATTTTTCCTTGTCTGCACTGTTGTGCAATCTCTAGGAGTTGTAATATATAAGAAGCAGGGGGTGTGGGGGATGCAGGCAGGGCACATCCCCCCTGCAAAAACACTAGTGTTAGTTTGCAGGTTTTTGCGACCATTTAAATGTAGTCATTTTTATTTTCAGTAGTTTGAACATTTGATGTAATGACTTTTGATGTTATGAACGTCGACCATGTGAATTTCAACATTTTGATAGTAAATCAAGGGGCTATAGTAGGGCTATAGTAGTAGAGATGAGGGTTTAGGAAGTTAGTTTAAGCAGAAGTTACTAACAGAGAAAGAAAGTTAGGAGATGCAACAGGTTATACAGTAGGACAGACTAAGACTACATGTGGTCAAGGCAACGGCATAATTTCAAGTTTAATAGGTGGGATTTAAGCTCTTTTTTAGGAGGTTCCTTTAGCAACCTTCAGTCTAAGGTCCCTGAATTATCTTTCACATTTTATGAGATTTCAAAGAGATTTGATAAATGAACTATCAAATACACTTTCAGGAGCCATGTCTGAAGAAGTACAAACCTCAATTGCTTCTCAGCTGTCCACCCTACAATACATATTTATCTCTTCCATGAGGCTGATTTCACATGGAGCCGAAGGAATGAGTAGAGCAGTGGGTTCAGGCATATCTATAAGGAGACATGCCTGAATGCGCTTATGTGACTTTGCAGATCCCTTCAAGTCTTCATTCATCAATTCTCTTTTTGACGGCACTTCCTTGTTTGGCCCAAAAGTAAAAGATACCTTGTCCAGGTGTCAGAAAGATGGAAAGATCCTATCTGCTGTGGGTGTACATTTTTCTACTCTTCAGAGACCTTACTCCAGGAACCAGCAAATTAGTGGAAATATATGTGGTTCAAGAACTCACAAGGGCCTTTTCAGAACACATGTGGAGGTAGTCCCCCTAGAGGCAGAGGGGGAACTCTAATGAAAGATGCCACCCTTACAGCAGAGGAGGCCTGCAAAATCAAGGGTCTAGAGATACATTCTTTGGTAGGCCCTTCCAGCGCTCCTGAAAGGAGGCCTGATTGCCCTACTCTGGAGGCAATCAGGGATCGATTGTCCCTGCACCAGAGAGCCTGGCTAGAAAGAACATCTGCTACATGGGTGCAGAGGATCATTTCCAGAGGATACTTTATACCCTTTTCCCTTCCTCCTCCCCAAAAATTCCCTGATGCTCCACCCAGTCAGAGGGATCAGGCAGCCATTCAAGTTCAAAGGCTGCTAGGAAAAAAAGAGTCATCCTAGAGGTCCCCCCAGACCAGAGAGAATCCAGAACTTACTCAAGGTTCTTTTTAGTACCAAAAAAGAAAGGGGACTGAAGACCAGTATTGGATCTCAGCAAATTAAACAAATCAGTTCAATGCAGCAAGTTCCGGATGGTCATCATTCAATCCATTCTTCTGTTCTTGGAAAAGGATGACTAGATATGCTCTAGAGACATTCAGGATGTGTACTACCAAATAAAGATGGACAGATGACACCTATGCTTCCAGCTGGAAGCCAGTCATTATCAGTACAGAGCACTGCCCTTTGGTCTCACCACACCCCTCCAGAGTATTCACCAAATGCATGGCAGTGGTAGTAGCTCACCTCAGAAGCAAGGATTCCGGGTGTTTCCATATTTGGATGACTGGCTCATATCCCCCTGACCAGGCATCAACTACTACAAACAAGAGACAATGTTATCCAAATGTGTTCCAATCTAGGAATAACTATAAATTACGAGAAATCATTTCTAGAGCCCATTCAATGTTTATAATTCATACGGACAAATCTCAACACAAGCGAAACAATAGCTTCCCTTTCACCTTCAAGAGCAGAAACTATCAGATCACAAGTCATAAAGATTATCAACAATACAAAGGTCTCTGCATGACTGGTTCTTCAGGCTTTAGGGTCTATGGCAGCGGCAATTACACTTGTTCCGCTGGCAATGTTTGACATGAGAGCTTTGCAGTGGCTTCTTGCAGCACAGTGGTCCATTCTCCACCAGTCATTGTCAGCCCAGGTAAGAATCACCACCCTTTGCGAGACAAACCTATCATGGTGGATTCAATCTGATCAGATTCAACAAAGCCATCTGTTTACCCCTCCACAGCCAATGGCCACAGTGACCATGGACGCTTCCTAGCTGGGGGGCATTTTCTGGGGAATAGAATCCAAGGCACTTGGTCCCCTAAACAGGCCAACTTGCATATCAATTTCCTAGAGATGACAGGAGTGCTACTAGAGTTGCAGGCCTTCCAGGATGTACTGCCCTTGGACACAATTGCAGTTCAAACAGACATGTCTATAATCTGGTACATCAACAAACAAGGAGGAACCAAATCTTATCCCTTGTGTTGAGAAGTGCTCAGAGTGTGGCAATTTACGATCTCATCCAGCTGTTTTCTCATTGCAGTGCACATCCCAGGGAAGTTCAATGTGACAGTAAACAAATTGAGCAGATGCATCTTTATGCCTCATGAGTGGTCCCTCAATCAGATAGTGGTGGAAAGGATATTCTGCAAATGGGGCCAGCCTTGCTGTGATCTTTTTGCTTCTCCCCTAAACACCAAATGCAGCAGCTTTTTTTGCTCTGATCCCCCCACAAGGGGAATCTCCAAGAGATGCTCTTCTTTACAATTGCCCCTGGTTTCCTTTATGCCTTTCCTTTCACCCTGTTAATCCCCAAATTTCTACAGAAAGCGAGCAGGCTGAAGAGCAAAGTAATCCTCATTGCATCATACTGACCTCAACAGATTTGGTTTCCCTTCCTTTGGCCTCATTTACTGACACAATCATGGATTATGGATCCAGCTCTAGACCTCCTGCCTCATCCAACAGGCATAATTCATCCAGGCATTCCAAACCGCAAGCTAACTGCTTGGCTTCTCCAATTCCATTAATAGCCAAATAACCTATGCTCTCTCCTCCAGTCCATTACATACTCTTGTCTTCTCATAAGCCATTGACACGTAAACTATACTCCAGTAAATGGAACACATTTGTTTACTGGGCACAGAAAATGACCTGGACCCATTCTCAGCTCTGATTCATAGGATCCTTGAGTTCTAAACCCAATTGTTTAATGAATAAGCAGCTTCTTCAACAATAAAGGTACAATTAGCTGCAATTTCCAATTGTCATATTGGATATCAAGGGTCTTCAATTGCTTCACACAAACTCTGTAAAGCTTTTCTGAAGGGAACTCTTTTACGTAAACCCCCATATAAAGACCCTCATCCTCCTTGGGACCTGAATTTGGTGCTGCAAGAAATTATACAATCCCCCTTTGAACCAGCAGCTCCATGTGATCTTGAGTTCCTTTCTGGGAAGACTATGTTAGTAGCCATAATATCTGCAACAAGAATTTCAGAGATTCAAGCCTTATCATCTCAACCACTATAAGACATGGTTTCATTACGTACTAACCCATCCTTTCTACCTCAAATATCAATATCAATCAAGCCATTAATTTACTAATGTTCTTTCCAGAATTTTCAAATAAAGGTGAATACCTGTTAAACTTATTAGACATTCACAGGCAATTACATTTTTACCTTCATAGCACAAAACATATCAGGAAAGCTGACAAACTATTTGTCTCCTTTTCAGATGTAAGACTGGGAAATCCAGTGACAAAAGTAACATTGGCTAGATGGATCAGAGATTGTATTTGTTACATTTACAAGCAACAAGTTCTTGAATTATCTAAACCTTTGCAAGACTATTCATTCAGACTCATGGTGACTTCATCAGTATTCCAGTCTAGAGCATCCATGGATGATATATGCGCAGCCGTAACTTGGGCTATGCCAAATACCTTTATTACTCATTACAAACTGGATTAGGTCTCCAGGGGAAGAGCTTCATTTGGCTCAATGGTGCTGAGGAACATCCTTCCATGAGTCCACCCAGGGTATAGGGTAGCGGAGAACTCTGTCCTGCAGATTTGAGGATAGAATGAAAATTGACAACATGAGATAAAAAAGTTATGTACTCATCATAACATTCCATTTGTGCGGTCCGTTTTCATTCTTCCTCAAACAACCCGCCCTCCATTCTCCATCCCCTGACCCTGGTACTCCTGAAGGAGCGAGTAGACCTAAATTACCATTTCCCTATGCTGAGCTCCAGAAGAAGTGTTTATATATATATATATATATATATATATATATATATATATATATATATATATATATATATGTGTGTGTGTGTGTGTGTGTGTGTATATATATATATATATATATATATATATATATATATATGTCTCTATATTTCTTTATGTATCAAGCAGCAAACAAGATCTGAGGTAACTTGGATGGGTGCATTATGGGTAAGGGAAGAGCTTGAGAGCTTTTTGGTTGTCATGAACTATTGCAATGGCTGAGTCAGATCTGAGGATCGGATCCAAACCCATAGGTTTGATGAAGAATGAAAATGGACAACACAGATGGAATGTTATGGTGAGTATATAACTTTTTTTTTTTTTTTTGGAGGTAGCTTTTTTTTCAATATCTTGAAATGCTGGGACTTTATGGGGAATATTTCACTGGTGTTGGTATATCTTAAACAGCTGACAAATTCTTTTTGAGTAAGAGGGGCCCACAGTATTTCTTCCAAAAAGTTAGCTCATGAGATTAATCATTGTTATAAATGGTTTGCTTTCTGTCAAACAATCACTGATTTTTAGTGTGACTATTTTTCTGATATGTAGCATTCCTGCAAGATAAATATAATGATTCATATTAAAATTTTCATCATCTGAGGACTGTGTGTGGTAAGGAGACCTTTCTCTCTTTTGTGATGAAACAGCATCAGAGATTTGAATAGGACATCTATACTTGCTCTCTACTGTTTAGACTGATGCTGGTTCAGGGAGTTCTTCAGGATATTGTGTCATTATGTATGCAATTTATTTTAGATTGTGTTTGCTAAGCAACCTTAAAATATCCTTTGGCAAATGTAAAGATGCATGCGAACAGTGTTTTAAGCAAAAAACAAAAGTTGTTTTGCACTTTTAGATATGACCTGCAAAACTGTTGAAGACATGTTGCTCTACCAGTAACATAATAATAAAATATGAAGATGTTGTATGACAGATATTTCTCCTTGCCAGACAGAAATGGTACTAATGTGTTGATGTCTTACATTACTGCACAGATAAAGGAGTATCATGAAAAGCAAGGTAGAGCAAAGGCCATAAAGAATATAGCAGAGGTACATAAGAACATTAACTCTTTAACACGCCTGTGCAGTTGCTTTATTACTAAATGTGGAAACCACCAATGAAGCTTTTATGCCATTACCTACAGTGTTCTTCATGTAAAGGTTCTCTTCAGCAGAAGTCAATGGTACTGACAAGCATACCTCTCAAATGTCCGGATTGTAGCAGAATGTCCAGATATTAGCAGAATGTCCAGATTTTTGCTTCATATTTTTGGTGTGCTCCTCATAAAATGTGTGTTTTTTTGGCAAATCGCTGCAGATTGAATTCACTAAACAGTGACACACATTTGAGTTTCAAACTTCATATCCCTTAGAAATGCATGCAAATCATGTTATTCTAGGAACTTTCACAATTTATAAGAGCAATATTTACAATCTGTCCCTATTTCTGAACATATGTCCCCCTGTTAGTTTAGGCTTTATACAAATTTCTTGTGCTAAGAGTTTGAGAGGCATGCTGACAAGCACTACTGAAATGATACATACAGTTAAATTTGTGGAACAAATTCAATATCATGAGTTCTTTTACTTCAGCGAACATTATCATTGCGGAATACAGTATGTTTTGTGTTTATATTCAGTATTATTACTCATTTCATTGCTTTAAAATAGAGCCTGAAATATATACTGAAGTTTTTGTGTCTTTCTTTGAAATCTGTGCAACATTTTACATGGAAATTCATTCTGCAGTTGTGTTTAAGTTTGCTTGTGCGAACAGGTCTATTTTATATGTAGTAGTTCTAAATTTAGCAGCCTCGACGATTTTTTTTCTTGGCATCTGACTAGTTGTTGCCTCAGGACATGGTATAATGAGGGCTCCGCCTTACAGTTTAAGATAATGAGTGCTGAAATTTCCTTGTAACAAAAGTGGGTGAATTTTCCATCTGTAACACTGACTGTACACAATCACATACATACTTGTGTAGAAATGATGGGAAGTATTCAAGTATGTTTGTAGTGAAAACAAGTAAAGTCAAAATTTCATTCACTTCCAAAATAATAAACTGATTTTAAATGCTTCATAGTGTATTTATTTATAAAATACTGTTAAATGTATAACTTTTAATTTAAGTGATTATTTTGCATTAGAATGCTTTGTCGCCTCACAGTAAGACATTTTCCAGTTCGATACTCAGCTAAAGCGTCTTCTGTGTGGAGAGGTGCGTGAATAGGCGTATCTTTGTTGACGGTTGGGCGTCAGAGCTGGCAACTCGATTACGTAAAAATGTATTGCCAATCATCAGCGGACCGGAGTTCCGCTGCGGCGACCCCTACCCGGGAAAAGTCGAAGGTTACAACAACAAGAATGCAACCATTGTGGTTAAAGTGCCCTACTTTTAGTTGGGTTACATATTTCTGATGTATCAGCCCTGTAAAACTGAATGTTTTAAATATTTTTAAAATATAATTTTCTTAAAAAACTGGAATACAATGTGAAACAAACAATAACGCACATTGTGATAGAAAGAAATTAAAAATTTCCTTTAGGTATAATTTTTTTCAAGGTCTGGCCAGCAAAGACTATTCACAGAATTCTTACAGTCAGTTATGCTCCTTTCTATTAGAATATGTAAATATTCAGCAGTGTAACAATCCAATGCATAAATATTCCGAGAAGTTCCAGGACCAGTTTGTGTGTCATTTGAGCAGGAACTAATACAATTCCTTAAAGGAGACGAGTACTGAAGAGCAGGAAATCTGAGGCTGTCAGTAACTGGCATGCTATAGCAAGGAATAAACTGTTTAATATGCAATATATACAAGATTTAGTAAGTGCCTTACTCTTGAGAAAACAAGCTAAATAACATAACTGATTATATTAATGGTAAATTTATTCAAAATAATCCTGTTTATAGTTTTAACCCTTCAATCACCAGTATAATGTGATCCACATTTTCCATTTTAGTGATTTATCACAATGGCCTGGGTTTTCTTCTAGACTTAGATAAAAGCAAAGCTACAGCTGTAGGTAATACAGCAGTGACATTAACAAATGCATATTCATTACTTAATTAGTTAATTAATTAATTCATTAATGTATTTATGCTGCATTTATTGATTGTCAGGTGAGTGCACTGAACAAATCAAGGCATTTTTTCATCCACATTCTTGTTACATAAATAAAAGCAGACAAGTGTAAATAGTAGGTGAAAAAGAAAGGCTATCATGGCATGAAGCAGATACATGCTGAAACAATGAAAACTCTCTAGACAGAGTAATAAAACAAAACTTAACAATGAGAAAAAAGACATGCGTATTGAATACTCTACAATGCAATGTAAATTCAGTTCACTTCAGTTTAGTTTCACAAGGAAAACACATACATGGACATCATTTGAGGCATAGTGGCTCTGTTACACTAAAAATATTGCAAAGACAAATAAGTGAATTTAAGAAACGCAGAAACCTTAAAGTAAATGCAAGGTATTACTTTCATGTCTTTCAAAGTCTGTCAAAGTCAGAATTCATATTATCTAGCAATTTTAGGGTTATATTATTCACATACTCCATCTGCACTTTACCTTGTTATATAAGGGAGGTCTGAGAAAGGAGAAAAAGTTACTTGAAAAACCAATGCAATTAATAACACTTAGCAGAAAATTCCACAGTGTGGATTCAGCGAGATATGTTTAGCTTTCTAATATTAAATACTGGATAAGCACAGACAACAGAAATGCTTCTGAGGACACAATTTTTAGTGCCTCTGCTAAGGAGAGTAAATGCCCTAGTGTAATGGCTGGAAAATGAATGTGCATGTGAGAAACATATCCACTTGGGAGATGGGAAGACATCCTGCCTTATTTAAATATAAAACAGTGATGCTCCAGTGGGTTGTACAGCTACACCTCAGACCATGAAAGAAAAAAGATCTCAAGATTTGGTTCCACTAAAAGCTCTCAAGATTTGGTTCTGCCTGCTGTCATAAGGTCAGTCTTGCATATCAGTTCTTCAAGCTGTTCGGAACCAAGGTTGGAAGAAAAACAAGATTTGCTTCCTCTTACACTATAGTTCTATCTCCATGAAGCTGCTTTCATTATGAATTCCACCATGTCTTCAGGCCTTAGGGGAAAAAATGAAACTCAAGTTTTAGTAGCAAAATTGGTCTTGCCAATTATCATACTGAATGATTGCAACTGTATCACTCACAGTGTAGCGACTGAACTAGTATGCATGTCTCATAAATGCAATCTGTACATCAGTCCTGTAAATTAATGTCTATATTGTACCTAGTCAGCCACTGTAGTCAGAGAGCATGTGCATATAAGTTACTGAGCATGTGCAAGATGAGTGCCAGTTTATATAGTCATTCAGAGCGAGTGCTAACTTGAATGGAGATGCACATGTGAGTGTGTTAGAAGTAATGAGTCAGTCAGTAAGCTTATGAAGTTCGAAATGTATATTCCAGTTACAGCTCCTGATGTATTTATATACAATAAACAACTTGAACCCATCCCGTGTCTCAGTGTCTCATTTGAATACATGAGACATGCAACATGGTGTCAGAATGGGATCCGAAGTTGAAGAAGCTTGGAAACCATGAGGCATGCAGTTAGAAGTGGAGTAATATACAGCAGCGAACTCGCAAACATGTCAGTGGTTGTTCAAAGGTACTTAAAGTTGTTTAAAAGATTTTCAGTTGCCAAACATGTGGCATATCATTCAAAGTGTTTAAAATAATTTCTAAGATGTTCGAAATGTCCGAAATAGTGACATAATGATTAAAGTGTTTGAAATAATCTCCAAAGTGTTTATAATGTTTGAAAAGGCTATAATGTCCGAATTTTTTGCAATGTATGACTTTTTCCCATTAACTAAGATTTTTCAAAGTGTCTGAAGTGTCTGGAGTGTTCGAGATGTTTGCAGTTATTTGCAGTTAAAAATAAAGTATTTTCAAGAGGTTGTTGTACACCTGAGCAAAATTATAAGTACCAGGTCTATACTTATATTTAAAAGAATTTTTTTGTTATGGCAGAGGGATTTCACAGACCTGAACCACTGGTGTTTGATGATAATATTGCAGACAATTGGCGAGTGTTTGTGCAAGAATATGACATTTTCATACAGGCTGCATTTTCTGATAAAGCTGCATCTACAAAAGGATTTATACTTCTCAGTTTAGCTGGCTCAGAAGCCATTGAGCAAGAGCATTCATTTGTCTATGCACCTACTATGTATGCAAGGGAGGGGAAATTCACTGATTGTGATACAGGTTGAAATGTGGGAAGACCCTGAGTGCTTAAAACGTAAATTTAAAAAATGTGTAACCTTCAAATGAATATTACAATAGCAAGGCACAAATTTTACACAAGAAATCAAAGGTCTGGTGAAACTATTGCAGCATATATTACTGATTTAAGAAATAAAGCTAAAACATGTAGATTTGGTGATCTAAGAGATGAATTGATAAAAGACTGTCTTGTATGTGGTGTTAATAATGATACAGTGAGAAATATTTTGCTTCGAGATAGTAAATTAGCATTGAGCAAAGCCACTGAGATTTGAAGAATACATGAGATGACAGAAAAGCATACAAATATGCTTATGAATGAGAAAAGCATGTTTGCAGTATCTCCTATTGCAAATTTTAATAGTGTACTGCAGAAAGTTAAGATGAAAAAGAAATATAAACTGAAGGATGCCATACCCAACCACACTGCTAACTGTCACAATTGTGGAGGCAGTCATCAACCCAAATGAGAAAAGTGTTTAGCTTTTGGCCAGAAATATCACAAACGTAAAAAGTGGAATAATTTCAAAAGGCTTTGCAAGTCTAAAGTGCCACAGACTTTGTTAAAAGAGAGTATCTGAAGAAGCAAGTAGATCAGATAGAGACAGTAGCAAACTTCAACAGCTGTGAGCAAACGTTCTATGTTGATGGTGTCTCAGTGATCAATTAAATAGTTAATACAGTAGACAACCAGTTGTCAGCAAAGAATAAAATATTTTGTACTGTACAAATTAATGGGAAACCTATAGATCTTAAAGTAGACACAGGATCTAAGTGCAATGTTATATCAGCATAATTGTTTGCTAGAGTAAAAGCTGTTGAGAAAATTGATTCAGCAAAGTATGCAAACTAGCTGTTTATGGTGGTGAAGACATTCAAACTGATGGTGCAGTAGTTCTTTCATACCATTCTGCTGGAAACAGCTATGACTTGCAGTTTTATGTAGTCAAAAGACACGTGTGGTCATTGTTATGCCTCAAAGTCAGTCTGAGAATGGGACTGATTTAATTTAATAAAGAGGTCCACCATATAAGTATGAATAACAATGGTAGTTTTACACAGAATATTTTTAGTGAATATGCTGATATTTTCAAAGATGAGCTTGGTAACTTCCAGTTGCATATTCCATGAAGTTAAACTATGAAGTAAGTCCAGTTGTCAGACCAGCACAGAATATTCCAGTAGCAATGCAGAGTAGAGTAAAGTAAAAGCAAAACTAGACAAAATGGTGAATTTAGGTGTCCATACTCCAGTAGAAGAACCAAGTGAATGGGTATCCTCCATGGTCGTAGCTCATAAGAGAAGCTCAGACGATATTCGAATATGTATTAATCCAAGAGACTTAAACAAAGCATTTAAGTATCCTCATCATCCAATGCATACAGTATTAGAGGTAGCCACTCTCATGCCAAATTCCACTGTTTTCTTAATCTTAGATGCAAAAAAAACTCTTTTTCACTGGATCATAAATCTTCATTGTTAGCTATATTCAGTACACCATTTAGTGGATACAGATTTTTGAGAATTTATTTATTTATTTATTTATTTACATTTGTTGACCGGGAGTATCCAATTGGATGTAGGTCCATTTTCAGCGGAGGCCCGGGGAGAAATGCTCCACAGTTAAAATATACAGACAGTAGTCACATTAGATTTACATAGCAATTAACAATTTGATCAACATAGCAATTAAAAATTACAAACGTAGTTACAGATGAAGAACATAGTACATCAGTAGACAACTAGAATCTTTATCTGCAAAGTACATAACAGACATTAACAATTGTTACAATAAGAAGTTCCTGCTGTATAATAAGTAGTTAGGCTTATGAGCATCCGAGCTTGCTATAATCAAGGTAGTTAGTTGGGTGGAAAGAAAGGTAGTGGGTGGATGGGGTGGGTAATATTAGAGGGGGAGTTGCAAGGGCATAGCCAGCATGTTTTAGGTGCGCTTTTAGTAAAGTTTTGAAGTGGGTGCATGATGGTACACAGGTAATTGTGGGTGGGAGGGAGTTCCATAATTTGGCTATGGCGCAAGAGAGTATTACTTCTTCAGCAGAGTTATTGGCTTTAGTGACCTGTAAGTGATTTTTGTTGCTGGATCTTAGTGGTCTGGTGGTGCAATAGGGTTGGAGTAGAGTCTGGAAGGATGGAACTTTTTAATTGGATGGTTTGCTAGTTTGTGGGCAAGTACGAGTTGATACCATTGAAAGAGGTGAGGGAGTTCAAGCCAGCCCAGTTCAGCAAGGGAGAGACAGTGGTGACTACGGTAGGATGCCCCTGTGGCGAATTTGGCAATTTTGTTGTAGCAGGACTCGAGCTTGTTTAGATCGCATTGCCTTAGGTTGGTATATATTGGAGAAGCATAAAGTAGGGTGGAGATAAGGTGGGAATTTGCTACTGAAATCTTTGCTGCTTTGGTGAGAAGTTGCTTATTTCTGTATAACACTCCTAGTCTTTTGTGGACTTTTTTTATAGTCATGGATATGTGAATGTCAAATTTTAGTTTATTGTCTATTTTAACTCCTAGCAATTTGGTGTGTTCTGTTGGGTGTATAGCGGTGTTGTTTTTTGCTGTGATGTTAAAGTGAGAGTTGTTTTGAGTATGTTTGATGGGTTGGAAGATGAGTAGTTTAGTTTTGTTTGGGTTGAGTATTAATTGGGCATTGGATAACCAAGTTTCAACAGAGGAAAAGGCTTCCTGTGTGACTTTGTTCAGTTTGGGTAAGGACTGGGCTGAGCAGATGATGGTTGAGTCATCTGCACATTGTATGAGTGTGCCATGATTGGTGGCAGAGGCTAGATTATTGGTGAAAATAGAGAAGAGTATTGGTCCAAGGATGGATCCTTGGGGAACCCCTATAGAGACAGGTAGTTGGGGAGATATGTCCTCTGTCATACAATGGATTGTTGGCGGTCAGACAGGTAACTCTGAAACCAGTTAGTGACTGATTGAGAGAAGGATAGGTTATTGAGGACATAGATGAGTTGTTTGTGTGGGACCATGTTGAATGCTTTAGATAAGTCTAGGAAAGTAGCAGAGGAGAGATAGCCATTGTTTTTATGCTGAAGGATAGTGTTAGTAAAGGAGAGTAAGGCAGTGGTGGTGCTATGGTTTGGTTGGAAACCATGTTGAGTATTGGAAAGGAGATTGTTAGTAAGGAGGTAGTCTGAGACCTGAGAGTTAATGCATCTCTCTAGTATTTTGGAGAGTGGAGAGAGAATAGCTATGGGGCAGTAATTGGTTAGTTCTGTGGAGGGGCTGCCTTTGTGGAGGGGAATTATATGTGATACTTTCCATAGTGTGGGAACGTAACTTTCTGACAGAGATCTGTTAATCAAGATGGATACTGGGTAGGCTAGAGCATCAGCTGCAATTTGTAGGTATTCACTTGGGAGGTTTTCTGCTGCTAATTTGGTGGGCTTAAGTTTAGTTAAGAGTTTTTTTATGTTGGAGGTAGGAACAGGAGAAAAAGAGAAGACAGTGGGGAGATTACTAGTTGAAGGTGTGGGTTGGAGTGGAGGAGGGTTGTGTTGTCTAGCTAGTGATAGTATGGTTTGTGTGAAGTGTGTGTTGAATGAGGTAGCAATATTTTCGGAGGAGTGAGGGATGTTAGGAGGAGGGGTACTGACTTAACCTGGGTGAAGGGTGGAGTTTATGGAGGACCAGAATTGTTTGGGGTTGTGTTGGGAGGAGTCTAGGACAGACTGGTAGTGTTGGAATCTGTCCTGTTTTATTAGCTTTTTGACTCTATTGTGTAGTTCTAGGAATTTCTGTCTAGTTGAGGGGGTTTTGGTTTTGTGCCAGTGCTCCCAGGCTTTATCCCTGTTTTTCATTTCTGACTTAGTGGTTTTCTGTAGCCATGGGGAGGGTTGTGGTTTGGTTCTGGAAAGTCTTATGGGGTGTGGTAATTAAGGATGCTCATGAAGGTATTATTAAAAAATTCAACTGCGTTATCAAGACTGAGGTACTTTAGAGGATGCCAGTTACATTCTTTGAGAGATGAGATGAATGTGAGTAGGTTAAAGTTTAGTTTTTTACGTATTTGATGGTAGATGACAGGTTTAACTTGGTATAGGTGTTTTTTGAGTAGGAATGTTGGGGAGTGATCACTGAGGCTATTCGATAAGTAGTCTGCTATATATGACTTGGGGCTCTTACTGACTAGTATCCAGTCCAGGGTAGTGTGCTTATTGGAGTATTTTTTTATCCTGGTTGGTGACTGGACTAGTTGGGTGAAGCCATGAAGGTTTAGATGATGGGTTGGATGGTTGCCAGAACAGGATTGCCAGTCAATATTGAAATCACCTAAAATTATAGTTTCTTGGGGGAGATGGTGGGTTATCCAGCTGAGGAGGTTTTCTAGTGGAGGGATGTTTTGGCCAGGCGGGAAGTAGCATCCAATTATGCTGATGGTTTTATTTTGGTTTATTTTGAGGTTGGTATATATTATTTCTTCATTGCCTATTTGTGGAGCTGATGATTTTAAGATCTGGATGTTTAGATGCTGTTTAAATATTATAGCTATACCGCCTCCTTTCTTGTTTAGACAGTCTACTCTTAGTATGCCATAACCAGTAGGGAAGATTTGCTCACTGGTAATGTGAGGTTTTAGCCAGGTTTCTGTCAGGATGACTATATCTGGGGAGTACAAGTTTATGGTGGCATGGAGTTCATGGACCTTGTTGGATATACTTCTAATATTTAGGCTTAGTAGAAGGAGGTCACTTGGCTTTCTATTGACTGTGATTTGGGAGAAGTTGTGGTTTCTAGTCTGATTATGAGGAGTGGGGTTGGAGATGGCAGGGCCAGGGTTGGGGTGGATGTCTCCACTTAGGGCTAGTTTTGATATGCATGAGGTTATTAGTTTTTTCAGTTTTTAAATGTGTTTGTTTATTAGGGAAACTTTATGATTGTGCTCTGTGGGTAATAGGTATGGTGGGAAGGTTACAATGTTAAATTGTAGGGATGCTTTTTGTTTGAGTAATATAGCTGATAGAATATGTGGGGATGCATAGGGATGGTTCTTGAGTTGGTGGAAGGGGAGCTGAGTGAGGGTGAGACATGAGTGGTGGTGTGAGTAGTAGTGCAGTGGTAATGGTTGAGTGGGGGAATGATAGAGTTTTGGTAGGATGCAAGATATGCAAGGAGAGTGCATGCAGTGAGCATAGGTATGGTATGCTTCTACATGTTAGCTGAGGAGGAGGGATAGTAGTGGGAAGATGGAGGAGGTAGTGTTGGGTTTAGTGCTGTGGTTGGCTGTTGGAAAGATGGGAGGGGTTTGCATGTGTAATAAAGGTAGGACCACTGGGGGTGGGTAGGAAATGGGGGGCAGGGTGGGGAGCAGAGAAGGCAGAGACCCTGTTAGTTGCTCTTACGAGGGGGCTGGAAACAATCAGGTAACAGAGTAAACTGTTTTTGCTACTTTTCTGAAAAAAAATGTATCTGCTTTTACTGTATTTGTGTTTCTTCCTACTTTATTTTGCTTTTGCGTCATCTTAAAAGTACTCAGTTGTATTTATTACTGCTTGGTGTATCTCATTCTAAGCCTTTTAGTTTAAGCACTTGGGCTTCAGACCAGTTGTTTTACATTAGGAAGGTTTGTGGCCTGCACTGTGGTGGCAGGACAGGTAGCTTACACCCTTCTAAGTTGGGAACTGCTGATTGAGGGCTCAGTGTCTGTTATTCTAAAAGTGTATTAGTTCTGGTTTAAGCACTTGGGCTTCAGGCCAGTTATTTTACATTAAGAAGGTTCGTGGTCTGCACTCCTGTGGGAGGAGAGGCTGGACTCTGCCCTTCTGAGCTGGGAATTTCTGGTTAAAGGCTTATAGTGCCTGCATATTTGAACTGTTTCTTACTGAAATTGGTACACCTTGTTTGCTGTAGCATAGACTAGATCCAGGCCTGCTGAATCTAACTTTGTTTGTATGCTTGTTGTTTGTTTGCTTGTTATTTCCCTGAAACACTAATTCCACCTAAAACGCGGCTTTGCAGCGCTTCTGTGGATCCCTAGTGATATCTGCATTGCTTACTGTACTTATTTCCTTGTTTCACTTGAAAGAAAGTTACTGTTTGTCATTTTTGCATTTAAGTTACCTGTAACACATTGCATTTAAGTTACCTGGCACTTGCTCACTAAAGCAATTATATAAGTCAGCACTAAACAATTAAAAGCACTACACCCTCACAAACTCCCCTTGAGTACCTTGTTCCCCATTAGCCCTTTTTTTCAATTATAAAGGAATTCCCAATACTATTCTAGCATGTCCAAGGGTCAGTTGTCAATCTCCTCTCTGGTCCAGCTGGTGAATCTGGGAATCTTGAGGCAATGTTACAACTGCCTCATGTACACAGACAACCCTCTCCTCCTCCTAACATATTCCAACACATGTGAGAGATGCAACCATATAGCCATACTGGAGGCTAAGCTCTCTCAACTCAGTACTGGCGTAACCAGTCAGGAGGAGAAGGAAACCACACTCACTACAATTCCAGTCTCACATAGACCTACCACGACAGCAAACCAAACACATAAACACACAAAAACATACTCAGAGGCTCTAAATAAAAATCTGCCTAAGCAGCAGAAACCTCCAAAGCAGACACCCAAGCAACCGCTACCCCAAAACAAAACACGTGCAACACATAGCTCACAAAGCCAGTGTGCCGAACAGTCACAGCCCTTAAGGCTAAACAACACACCTGATACACTTGTAATAGGTGACTCTATCGTCAGGCACACTGACGTCCCGCTCACCAGGCTGAACAAGGAGAAGGTCACGGTGAGCTGCCTGTTGGGTGCTAGGATCCGCCACATAAAACAAGCACTCGGGTCACTCCAAGGCAAGTACAAATATGACTCAGTCATTGTCCATGCTGTTGTGAATGACCTGAGACATACCTCCCTGGACTGCATGAAAAGAGACATAGAGGAGCTGTCTGAGCATGTAGCCCAGGCCAGTATGACCCTGACCTTGAGTAACATCTTACCCTCACCAAGAATTATGCCACAATATGAAGACAAGATGATCAATTTCAACAATTGGCTTAAGTATTGGTGTCATTCAAAGGGGATCCAATGCCTGTCAGCCTGGGATGACATGCTCGACAAGCCACGATGCTTCGCTAGGGACGGCTTACACCTGTCACCCCTGGGCTTTCAGATATTAGCAAAGGCTCTTGCTACCCCCATAGTGCCTTTTTTAGGCAAGGCTCAAAAGACAAACCCACCTCCATAGGTATCACAAGGGATAAGAAACTAAGAGTAATGCTACTCAACGCCAGAAGTCTAAACCTCAAGATGCATGCACTCGAAACTCTCCTTAGCATGGAGAACATCGATATCTGTGCAGTAACAGAAACCTGGTTCAAGGCTCCCGAGAGCACCCCAGCACTACCAGGTTATACCTCATACCATGCTTTTCGGTCCCAAAACCTGGACCAAACCACAAAAGGAGGGGGAGTATCAATATTCGTCAAAGATACCCACATTTCCAGGTTGGTGGCACAGCACGAAGCATCAGAGACTATCCATGTGCAACTAACAGTGGGTAAAACTGCCTTCCAGTTTATAGCCTGCTACAGACCACCCTCCCAAACCCAGGAACCCCACTCGGCCTTCCTGAGAACACTGGAAAATATGAAGGTCTCTCCAAACACCATTATATTGGGTGACTTCAACTACCCAAACATAAACTGGGAGCATTACTCTAGCTCCAACACCCTAGCCCAAAGGTTCCTAGAATTTATAAACTCAAATGCTATGGAACAAATTGTTACCACTCCCACAAGAGGGAAAAACATACTGGACCTGATCATCACCAACGTGGGGACTCTATGCTCCAGACCAGAAATGTATCCCTCATTGGTAAGATCAGACCATAAACTAATCTCACTGGATATTCACATCCTGACTCCACCCCCTGCCCTGAAAACCACAGTGAAAAACTTCTCTAAAGCAAATTTCACACTCCTCAAAACTGAGGTGGAATCCTTCAAAGCCCCCGGGCCTGTGGAAAATATGGCCCAGACCGCAGAATCCTTTATAAACGCATTCTATGAACACCTTCAGGAATGCATGGATCATGCAATCCCAAATAAAACCAAGACCCAATCCTCCAAAGGCAGACGTCCTGTCTGGTGGACCCCAGCCATAAACAAACTATACAATAGAAGGAGGAAGCTACTACATGATAGAGCAAAATCCCAAAAAGGGAAGGCATCTCTGATTAGTATTAGCAAAAAACTACGGGCACTCATAAAATCATCTAAGGCCAGCTTCGAGAGAAAAATTGCACAGGACACTAAGGATAATTACAAGGCTTTCTTTAGTTATGTTAGGAACCTGGGTGGGAATTCCCAGATATGCTCAGAATTAGTCCAAAATGACAAAAAATACACCTAACCCACAGACATTGCCAACATCCCAGCTGACAGGTTCAGCGCAAACTTCTCCCCCCCTCCCCACCAAAAGGGCAAATATCTATCCCAGCAGAGTGCTGCCCCCCTGACATCTCAGATGCTCAGGTAAGAGCTGCCCTCTCCAAAGCAAAAAACACAGCATCAGTGGGACCAGAAGGTGTCCCGGGCTGCGTCCTACATGAACTCCAAGAAGAGCTATACCCAAACATAAAACTACTGTTCAATCTCATCCTTACTATAGGATATGTACCCAAAGAGTGGCGTACAGCAACAGTGGTCCCTCTCCACAAAGGTGGTGCCTCAACGGATCCTGGAAACTATCGCCCCATAAGCCTGACTAGCTTGGACTGCAAAGCTATGGAAAGGATCATCATGGACCTCATAAATAAAGATATTGGGGACTTACAGACACTCTATCCTACAAAGTTTGGCTTTGTTAAGGGCAGATCCTGCCTCTTAAACCTGGTTGATTTCTTTGAAACAGTCGCCAAGGCCATTGACGAGGGGAAGGTGGTCCACACAGCCTACCTGGACCTCGCAAAAGCCTTCGATACAATACCCCACTCGGGCATTATAGATAAGCTCACCAGCTTAAATATAAACCCCTATGTCACTAGATGGGCTGCAAACTGGCTCAAGGACAGAATCCAAATGGTTAGAATTGCTGGAGCCATGTCAGACTCCAAACCAGTTACAAGTGGCATCCCACAAGGCTCAGTCCTGGGACCTCTCTTATTTGGTATATATTTCTCGGAGGTACAGGCCAACATGGAAGGACTGTGGCTGACCAAGTTCACAGATGACTGCAAACTGGGCACCATAATCGACTCACCAGCTGACACAAGCATCCTCCAAAAGGGCCTCACAGAAACAGACAACTGGTGCCAGAGCCATGGCCTCAAGCTAAACGCCAAAAAGTGTATAGTCATCCCCTTTGGCAAAAACAAAGTGCCCACAAATTACCACATAGGTGGTAATCCATTAAGTACAGGAGAAGTAATTAGGGACCTGGGAACCCAAGTTGATAGCAATCTCTCATTTGACAACCACGTGGCCAAAGTGATTAGAAAAACATTTTATATAGCCCACCTAATCATGAAGGGATTCACATCTAGATCAGGGGATGTCATCGTGCCTCTTTACTCATCCCTCATCAGGCCCATAATTGAGTACAATGCCCCTTTTGGGATGTACCTTACCAGACACCTGCAGCAACTGGAAAGACCCCAAAAGTACCTCACCAAGAGGATCAAAGGGCTCAAACAGATGCCATATGCTGCCCGGTTAAAGAAACTCCAGCTCTATTCAGTGGCATACCGCCTACTCAGAGGCGATCTGTGCCTGACATATAAAGCCATGTCCAACCCAGAATTAATGGACATGCTGCACCTCAGAAAATCCAAATCCCATCGAGCTATGCGCTCGAGAGACTTGAACCTCAGCACTGAAATAAATAGGACATGCTGGAGGGACAGATTCATAACCCAGAGGCTACCTTCACTCTGGAATAAAATCCCAGTCCAGGTTAGGCAGAGTCCCTCATTGACTCTCTTCAAGAGGAATCTTGATGAGTGGATGGGAGATCGTAGGTTTACCCTGGGTATCACTTCTGTGTCACTGTTAGATGGAGGCACAGTATACTAACCTTGAAAAAGGGCATAGCAAAATTCATTTAAAATGGGTGGTGAAAGCCAAACACACTCTGGCTAGGCTTATAAATGCCCTAGGGCAGATAGCCTAGTATGAACCTATGAACCTAAAAACATATGATAGTGAATGTGGAGACTCAGGTAGGTACCCTGTAATTCCACAAACTATCAGTTAGCTGTGCCCCAGTTCAAGCAGTTTTAGTACGTTTTATGGCAGGGCTGAGCATAAAGTGGTCAAAGGGTGGTTATAGTTTTAAAAATGGTGCCTGCCACAGGTAATATTTATTAACTTTGGGATTGGCTTAAGGTAATAAACAGGGAAGGGGGAGGGGGAGAACAAGGGTGTGAGCAGGCAGTTCTTTTGTACTGCTGCTAATGAGCCAAGATCCAAGCAAAGACAAGTTTGTGTTTAAGAAACAATCAGAACTGACCAAGGACTGCTCTGAAGCTTTAAGGCATTTCTTAGGTGGAAAAACAAGATAATCTGTATCAGTAGGCTACTGTGGTCTCAATTTAAATTAACAAACACACAGTATTTGATCAGTTATGGATACTATTTGCTAACAGAAGGGAATAAAAGAGAAAATGGAAGATGAGTGTGTGTGTGTGGTGGGGGGGGCTACTTACAAGCCAAAGCAGAGTGCTCTCCAGGGGATAATGAATATTAGATCAAACAGGTAGACAAATGCTCAAAGTTAACTGTAGCTGTTTGTGTTTGCAGACAGTTCCGGCCTGGACTGCGCTTTTCTTATAACAACGTATCCACCGGTTGGATACAAGATAAATGTGGTACAGCAGCTGAATGCTTAGAGTGGTGTTAGGTCTAGAAAAGAAGAGTACAGAGAAGAGTAAGTACTTTTGAGATGATAAAGATATATTATAAATATTACAAAAACAAACTGAGCAAATAGCTACTGCATACAGGAAAATATGTCTTGAATGCCATTTGGAATCAATTCTGCCTGTGAAGTCTTTCAACATACCATGGAACAAATTTTTTTGTGGCTATCCATGTGCTATTATAGTAAAGACGACATTATTGTTGGAGGCAATGGTGAAGACGGACATGATAGAAATCTCAGGAAAGTTCTAGGCCATTCACGTAAAATAAATTTTAAACTGAATCCTCAGAAATGTAAATTCAAGCTGAAAGAAGTTACTTATGTGGAACATTTGTTTACCAGTTCTGGCTTACAACCAGATCCATCTAAGCAAGCAGCAATTTTTTTTTTTTTTCAATAATAAATCTTTATTATTTTTAACTTCTTCATACACACTTAAACAGAGAAATAAAAATAACATAAAAATGACAAAATAATTTCTACACACTTTCTAACAACATTGACATAAAATATATACAATATTTACATAAATGCTTTCACCATTTGAATAATATATCCACAAAGTTCCCGTCTAAATATACTCCCATGCAATTATTAAGGTTCTTCTAAAAGTTATATTTTATAGTCTAAAATAGAATAATAATGGGATTTCCTGATTTCACTAGCTTAAGCTAATATAATGTTAAAAATTTGTTCCCAGATCTTTAGGTTATTTGAATGTTTAGTTTGGCTATTGATAACATATTTGTGAGCTAATATATGTTTTATCGCTAAGATCTTGAAGTTTTCCCAAGTCGTTTGCATTGGGTTCAACCAATTTGTAGCTATATAGAGCTTCATTAATAGGAAAATATTCATAAGTACAATCACCTGGGATCTAGGTATATTGTTTGGAGGAATATGCAGTATCGTAAACTCCCAAGGCAACATTGAATTTTGATATCCCATCTTTTGCAGTTGTAGTCTTAAGGAATTCCAAAGTTTATATATACATTTGCAGCTCCAAAACATATGTAGGAGGTCCGCAACTTCGTCTTTACAATATGGGCATTTAGGAGAATTCTTGGAGTTGAATTTATACAAGCTAAGGCGTGTATAGTATGCATTATTATATATCATAAGTTGGGTGAAAGTTAACTTGTGAAGGGAAATTGATTTTGCTGTTAATTTAATTGCATTTATGAATTTACTATCTTCAACCAAAGGTAATTTTTCTCTCCAATATTTCGATACAAGAAGGTTATTATGAAATTTGATATCTTTTATCAGTTTATAGGTAGACGTTATATATTTGGTAGTTTGTAATAGAGCTTGCCATAGTAAGGAGCATTTCGTTAATTTCTCTTGATTAACAGATAAGTCTGTAAAGTAACCACTAGCTAATTCTTTAATCTGCCTCAATATAACTAAATATGCTTTGGGAAGATCCATTTCTTGCCTTAGATCATGTGCGGAATAATTCAGATATGGGTATATATCTTGTAAAGTCAGGTTTATTATAAGTGGGAAGTTTTTTAAGTTTATAAGTTGATTATTAATTCTTAAGTTAGGGTTTTTATGGAAGGGTTGTAGGAACATCATATATTGAAATAGATTTAAAGATTTTGTAATGATAATATATACATTTTTATATGGTCCATTAAGGTATATGTTTTAATAATATCTTTATTTAAAAAGGGTAAAGCTTTGGGATTTATGTTCAAATGCTCCACATGTTTATAACCCAGTTTTATCCAATTTGGGGACCAATTAGTACTTTATATGTCATAGTTAGCAATTCTTAGAAGTCTATTAGCATTTATAATTAAATAGTAAGTTCCAAAATCAGGTAAATCCAATCCACCTTTATTTTTCGGGGTTACCAACTTATCATAGGATATCCTAGTTTTCTTTGGTTCCCATATAAATTTAGCAAGTTTGATGCGTATTTGTTTTAAAAATGTATTGGTAATTAACACTTGCATGGACCTAAAGATATATAACATTATGGGCAATACATTCATTTTAATAATTGATACCTTTGCTAATGTGGGCAATTTCAGGTCATTCATCTCTTTAGGTCTAATAAAATTTGATCCCATTTTAGTTTAACATTATTGAGATAGAGGTCCTTGATGTCTGTAGAGAAGGTGATACCTAAATATTTAATCTTCTCTTCAGATTTTATTTGCCCAATCAGAGGTAGAAGTGAAAAGGATTTTGGTGTTTTCAAAGGAAATATATTGTTTTTTATTAGGTTTATTTTATAATTTGATATTGATTGAAATTCTTCGACTGCAGATAGTAATCTCTTGGTATCAGAAACAGGTGTTGTACAGTAAATATTTAGATCATCTGCAAAAGCTGCCATGGAAATCTTGGTACTGTAAATTACTGGGGCATTGTGATATACATTTTGTTTAATATGGAGAAATAAAGGTTCTAAATATAAATTAAATAATATAGGGGATAGAGGACAACCTTGACGGGTACCGTTCCTGATTTGAATTCTATTAGAAAACATTTTATTTATAAATAAGGTTGTATAGGGGTTCTCATATAATGTTTGTAATATTAGGATAAATTCTTGAGATATTTTAAAGTAAGGTAAAATATTAAAAATTGTATGTTAACTCTATCAAATGCCTTTTGTGCATCTATAATAAGGGCATACATATTTAAGTTCTTTTGATTGGCATAAGAGATTAAAGTATGAAGTGTTAAGGTATTATCACTAGCTTGCCCAGAGGTTAAAAACCCAGTATGCTCATTGGAAATAATTGAATTCATTATTTTCTTCAATCTGGTAGCTAAAATAGAAGTCAAAATTTTTGCATCGACATTTAAAAGTGATATAGGTCTATAATTGTCTGGGTTTTGAAGATCTGAATTTTCTTTAGGTATAAGAATTGTTTTGGATGCATTAAAGTGTAAATCATTGATTTTATTATTAATGATATAGTTCAAAGTATATGATAATATTTTTAGTAAGCGTATTGTCAAAAGTTTTATAAAATTCTTCTGTAAGTCCATCTGGGCCCGGGGCTTTATGATTTCAAAGTTTTGGTTGTTGATGTTATTTCCTCCATAGAAATTGGCTGTACTAAATCTCTCTGTAGCTTCTCATCAATTTTTGTGAAGTTAATCTTTTGTAGGAAAATAGGTATAATTTTTACTTGTAGGTAGTTCAGTTTGTTCTCCATAGATTTTGGCATATATCAATTCAAAAATTTTAATAATATCCTTAGATTTTGTATATGTTTTATTTTCATAATACAATTCTGTAATTAGGTAGGGTGATTTAGATTGATTAATAATTCTTGATAAAGCCCTTGATGGAGTTTGAATATGATTAGCGTAAGTTGCCAATACTTTAGTTTCATAAAATTATAATTTATTGTTTTGAATCAAAAATAGATCTTTCTGACATCTTAAAAGTTCTGTTTCTGTTTGTAAATTATGATTCTGCATTAGTTCTTGGTCTAGTATTTTAATCTTAGATTCCAAGGTTTGTTCTTCCCTGAGTTGAATTTTCTTATAATACGAGGCTTTTTGAAGAAAAATACCTCTTATTTGTGCTTTAGCAGCTGCCCATTCAATATCAGGTGTGTGGTGGTGATCATCTATCTTAACTAACACAGACTTGAGAATATTTTGTATTTCCTGAATAATTTCTCTTTTGTTTAATATATTTGGATTTATCGACCAATTATAACCCCTCTGTGATAAAATATGTCCAGAATTGTTAGTAAATCTTAATGTAATTTTGGAGTGGTCTGATAGGTACCGAGTGTGTGTAAATATTTGTGGGTCAAGATTAACCAGTGTTTCAGAGATTAGAAAAAAGTCAATTCTGGACCAAATTTTATGACAGCTTGAATAAAATGTAAAATTGTTGGAATTAGGGGCCTTATTAGAATATTTGAAGGGATCATATATGCTGAAATCATGTTTAAGTTTGGTTAATGTTAGCACCACTTGGCTATTATATGTTCTATGTTGGTTTGATTTATCCAAATCCGGATTTTGATACGCATTCCAGTCCTCTCCTATGATTATATAATGGTTATTATATTGGTTTAATATAGGAGTGTGGCAAAAAACAAATGTTGATTATTGCAGGGTGCATATATATTGAGAAAAATAATGGGTTTATCATATAGTGTTGTCGAGAGAATCACATAGCACCATCTTCCTTCTTTGTCCGTTTTAAATTCTAAAATTTTATCTTGATATTGGTTTTTAATAATTATCACCACCCCCGCACTATTAGTTTTCCCTTCAGAGGCTATAATTTCTCTTATCCATTTTTTCTTTTTTATTTCTATCCATTGATCATTGGTCATATGTGTTTCTTGGAGTAGTATGAAAGACACCTTAGCTTGTAGAAATATATGAAGACATAATTTTCTCTTTTTCAAATTTTGAATTCCCTTAATATTCCATGAATCTATGTCCCACATTCCCAAAGTTTAATTTTATGAAATGCTATTAAAAATCAGGGAAAATATGCTCTACTTAGTTGAGTTTTTAGCATATACAATTTGTGAAAGCATTGTGAAATTCCCGTCCCCTTCCAGTGCCTACCCACTAAACCTCTGGACCAGGAATTTAATAGGCCCCACACACAGTTCAGGCTTACCTTGATCAATACCTTAAGTAAGTATATACCATCAACGTTAGTATATATAAAAAATGCATAATATAATGGACCTAGATAAAGTATTACTAAATCTACAAAGCCTAACCTACTCATTCCCTAACAAACACTACTTATCAACTACATCCCTAATTGTTATATTAACTTACAATAGTTCAGACAGAAAAACACAAGTAAAAGATATCTGTACTTTGTCATTTGTCCCACATAACATTTTCTCACTGTTTGCTAAAGTAATAATTTAATATATTGCTGAATAGAAACTCCCATATTAAAATAACAACTATGTTCTTATAAAATGTATCTATGTAACGTAGTCCTCCTTTGTATGTAAACTACCCATTATATTATAAGCACTGTAAAACTTTGTTCCCCTTATATATTTGGTACCTAACTCCTACTCATAGTCGTAGTAGCTTTTTAAATCCAGAAGAAAGCAATGTAATTTAACTTTTAGGTTTTCAGACCTCGTTAACAGTATACTAGATATTCAGATAGTTAGTTACTCAATGACTCAAGATAAATATCTCTATCTTCCTTAATCATAGTTTAACTGAAGGGATATTGACAAGTTTAATATATTGGGTATTTAAACTATTCCACATTTAATCCAAATGTTAAACAAAAGTTTTCAAATCAGAACATTAGATCTAACATATCCATTTGATGTCCTATGTGATCACACATCAATATCAAAGATACAACCGTAATTGAATAATTTTTGATAGAGAAAAAAAAAATCTTATAGTCATTGATGCATACATTAATTTATCATGTGACATTTAACTATGAAATGCAGACATTTGTAAGGTATCATTTATGAATTGTCCAAAGCTATGGTATACAAGCAGATTTCCAGTAACACATCCTTTAAACATATAATAAAATCATGTGTGCCTTCATTTTACTAAGGTATTTACTAGGTGACTTGTATAGAAAAATCTTTAACTACAATTATATAGGAATGTATTGTTATGAATATATTATCTGTGTAGAGGTTAGGAGATTCTCATTGAATATTTCTCTATCAAATATTATGTAGATCATTTCTTTTTGAATCCAATTATTGTATTCAGATTATAGAATGGCATCAAAACTCAGGTTAGTTAAGCTATCACGTTTATAGAAGAGTATTAGGTGTGTTTACATTTCTCTAATATGTGAATTCAGTGTTTGTGACATTGTCTACATTTACTTAGACTTAGTAATGTCTTTGCAGGTATTCCATCTGGTTTACGAGTCCATTAGCAGATTACAGGGTTCGCGAAGGGGGACTGACTTCGCAAACGGACTTCTGGATGTGCCACAGCGATTCTCAGCCGCTGGAAGTAAAGAGAAGTCACTTCGGCTATCCTCGAGATCAAGATGGACTAATCATGGGCTATAAATTTTCGGAAGGGCTTCTGCGAACCACGAAGCTCAAATTTGGATCGCAACTGACCTGAAAAACGGCCTAACACGCAAAGGACACCAGATAATGGATAACCTAGACCAGGCACAGCAGTAGAATGTAAATCTGACTTCATACGACGTGCCAGTCACATCAGAAGTTAAGACAAGCCCTCAGAAGCAGGTAAGGTTTTAAACAGTTTCATAAAGGTAGACATAGCTTCTTTTTTGTTGGTAACCACATATTTCGATCCCTCAACATAAAATGACAGTGCATTAGGGTATTCCATCTGAAATTTTATCTGTTTATCTATTAGAAACTTGCAATAAAGAGAAAGTGATTGTCTGACTTGTCTGATTTGTATGGGCAAGTCTTGAGCCAGAGAAATTCTGTTATTATTCCAGATAATCGAGCCTCCATTTTTCATTGCAGTTAATATTATTTTATTAACATCTTGGAAATTTAGGATTTTTGCATAAACATGTCTTGGCACATTAGAAGTATAGGATTCTCTCAGGGCTCTATGGGCTCTTTCTATTGTTATTTGTTTCGCAGCTTCAGTGTCACCAAGTAGATTTGTAAGAATTTGTATAATAGCTGGAATTAGTTCATTGTATTGTATATTTTCTGGTATTTCCCTGAGGATAATATTATTTCTTCTGGATCTTGCCTCCAAGTCAATTATTTTAGCTTGCATAGATTTGATATCTGTTTCATGTGAATCTGTTTTCTTAGCAAGCAAAGCTATTTTGTCTTCATTTTCTGAGATTTTTGCTTCAAATTTATCCATTCTTTCTAGTATTTGACTGCAGGAAGCTCCAAAGGTTTGAACTTGGTTAGCCAAGTCTTTTATAGCTTCTTGTATAGGAAATAATGCAGTTTTAATGTCTTCCATGTTTGCCAGTTGTTCCGGTTTAGTTTTATTCCCAGTCTTTAAAGGCTCTTGTTGTTTTACAATCTTTTGTCTTTTCGAGGTTAAGTCTTTTTCAGGCGATGACAATTCGGAAAGTTTAGTTTTTGTAGTTGTTATATCCATATTTTTGTCCTTTTTCAACATAATACAGCAGTGTAAGATTGTATTTTTTTTCAGTATAACTGAGCAGGACTTTCTGAGCACACAGTTCCTTTGTTTGAGAGTCACTTCAGTTTCAGCTAATCAGTTGTAATCCTGCAAGATTTAATATTTTTCCAGTTTTATTCACTTCTTCTCTGATACTAGATCAAGGATAGAGTTGTTTTCTCTAATAATTGTTGGCAAACAAGCTATGATATAATCTCTGGGTCAAGTTTTCTTCTGAGATTTTGAAGAGATGTAGTCTAGCAGTGTTTACAGAACGGCAGCCATCTTTGAATGCAAGCAGCAATTCTTGAAATGCCAGTTCCAGAGAATGTCACATCTTTACATTTTCTAGGTATGGTCAACTATTTAGGAAAGTTCATCCCAGACATGAATGAGCTTCCTGCACCATTACGTGAATTGACACACAAAATGTAAACTGGTCCTGCTTGGAACAACACCAAATAGCATTTGATATTCTAAAGCAGAAAATTGCCAGTCCACCCAATTGAGATATTATGATGTTCACAAACCTGTAACTCTTTCTTGTGATGCTTCAAAGTATGGCCTTGGAGCAGGATGTCTACAAGAAGGCATACCAGTAGCCGATGCATCAAGAACTTTAACTCAAACAGAGATGTATTGTGCACAAATAGAGAAAAAACTTTTGTCAGTGATATTCGCATGTTCAAAGTTCAGTGATTATATTTATGGCAGACCTATCCAAATAGAGACACATCACCAGCCACTAGTTACAAATTTGAAAAAGCCAATGCATACTGCCTCAACATGATTGCAATGCATGATGTTAACATTGCGAAAGTACAATTTCAATATTGTTTACAAAATGACAAACACTTGTACCTTACTGATGCTTTGTCACACACACCCAGCAAACAACAGGGCAACATGAAAATGAAACAACAAACTTTGAAGTCATGGAGGTCAGAATTTTTCATCATCATGCCTTGATAAACTAAAAATATCACAGAGTTTCAGACCCAATTCTCCAGAAGCTGAAAAATATTATCAATCAAGGATGGCCAATGTGACAATCCAGTTTACCACTTGACATTCAACAGTATTTTCCTTACAGAGGTGAGCTCTTCATGATGGAAGATGGAATCATCATGAAAGGTCCAAAAGTGGTAATTCCTAAAGCATTACAACAGGAATATATCAAAATCTTGCATCGTGATCACCCATGTACTGATTCTACCAAAAGAAGGGCAAGAGGCATTGTATTTTGGCCTTCTATGTCTAAAGATATAAAGAAGGAATTCTAGCATGTTCAATTTGCAACAGCACCAAACCACATCAACAAAAAAAAAAAACTTCAGCTACACCAGATTCCTAAATACCACGGTCGACGGTTCCTACAGATATTTTCGAATGGAATGGTCAACATTGCTTGGTGTTACTAGACTCTTATTCATATTGCTTTGAAATTGACCTACTTTCTAATTTGACTTCCAGCACAGCAATTACAAAATTGAAGAGACATTTGTCTGTCTGTGGTAGTCTGCACAAAGTCATATCTGACTATGGTGCACAGTTTATAAGGCAGCAGTTTAATGAACTTGCTGAGTCTTGGGACTTTGTACATATTACCATTAGTCCTAAGTATCCACAGTCCAGTGGGTTAGTTGAACATGCAGTTCAGAGTGCAAAATGTTTGTTCGAGAAATCCAAGATAGATGGTCCCGAAGTTTTCCTTAACTTACTCAATCTCAGAAACATTCCTCGAGACAACTTGCTTGATTCACTTGCTCAGAGACTGATGTCCAGGCAGACAAGAACAACTCTTCCAATCAGTAAGCAATTGTTAGTACCAAACATAAAGAACAATAGAGTGGTCAAGGCTCAACTTTCGAGAAAATGTCAGTCACAAAAGTTGTGCTACAATAAGGCCAGTAAATCCCTTAGACCATTACTACAAGGAGGAGTTGTGAGAATGCAAACATCTATAGAATATGACCGAGTAGGAATCGTGAAGAACATTTGTGAAGAACCAAGATCCTACATCATAGAAGCTGAAAGAATGGATTTCAGAAGGAATTGAAGATGTGTTACCTGTCTCCGAACCAGTGATTGCCTGTGCCGATGACTCTAATTCTCAGAGTGATGCTACACCTGTTAGAATTCAAAAGGATAGTGTGCTTCCTTCAAATTATTTTGATGTAATCCCTGATGTTCCAGTTGTGAGAAAATATACAGAGACTGTCCCCTCTGCTAAACCCAGTCAAAGTTTCTACGTTACCAGATTGGGTAGAATTTCCATATTGAATCCTAAATACACAGCGACTTGGACTTGAACTCAGTTTTGCTTGTTGAAATGTTGATATATTGTCTAGCTCTTAAAATGTCTTTGTTCTCCTATTTTGCATGTCAAACAAAGTTAAAGAAGGAGGATGTAGATCAGTGTGTATATTATACTTAGTCAGCCACTGTAGTCAGAGAGCACGTGCATATAAGTTATTGAGCACGAGCGAGATGAGTGCCATTTTATATAGTCATTCAGAATGAACGCTAGCTTGAACTGAGATGTACATGTGAATGTGTTAGAAGCAATGAGTCAGTCATTAAGCTTATGAAGTTTGAAGTATATGTTCCAGTTACAGCTCCTGATGTGTTCATGTACAATAAACTTGAACCCATCCCATGCCTCAGTATCTCATTTGAATACATGAGACATGTGACAAGTCTTTCAGCTAGTGCCTTTATCTGTTTGCTAAGGTAAGATGTCACTGCTGCAAAACAAGTCTGATAAAGACTCAAGATCCTCTCTGATTCTTAAGGAGAAGAAAACACTTACTGTTTAATTAATAGTGGATATTACTTGTTCATGGTTTCATTAGTACTAGGATCTCAGAGCCAAGTAGCCATTTCTTAATGGTTAGTATAACTGACCACATTGGGCACTGGCTGAGTTAAGCCTTTCATACTGCAATTTGTTATGGGAAAAAAAGAACAATGTTGTGCTGCCAAGAAAAAAAACCTGATGTCATTATTTACCATTAGGCACTGGCCTTTATGCTTTAAACACCAAATATGGCATTGTTTTTGAGAATGCTGTACAGGCTGCTGATACAAAAAGGAAATGGTATGATCAACATACTTGGGCCTTCCTGATATACTGCAGTTTTCTGCTTTTTTTTTTGTTTGTTTGTTTGTTTTAGTTATTACTTAGGTAGCCACCAGCTATTTTCAAGATACAGACGGAGTTAATTTCTTGCATTTACCTTAGCCATTTTTAATATGTGGTACAAACATAGATCACTGTTGCAGCAGCCTAAACTAAGGGCGTCTGCAGGCAGGTGCAAGGGGGTGCACTTGCACCCCCCTGGAACTGAATGGCCGGGAGATTCATTTTCTTTTAATTAAAAATAATATGTTGTTTTTTTTTTTAAGGGCATTCTTCTTTAAGAATGCCCTTTCTGTTCAGTTGCACATACGCAACAGGAGTTTATGACCTGTTTTCGTCTTCTGCTTATGTAATAAGTAGGCAGGTAAAGGTAGGTGTGTGTGTGTGTGTGTGTGTGTGTGTGTGTGTGTGTGTGTGTGTGCGTGTGTGCGTGTGTGTGTGTGTGCGTGTGTGTGTGTGTGTATGTGTGTGTGTGTAAAAAGTAGGTAGGTCTGTGTTTATGTGCATCTGTATGTGTAAGAGGGAGGTAGGTGTGTGTGTGTGTGTGTGTGTGTGTGTGTGTGTGTGTGTGTGTGTGTGTGTGTGTGTGTGTGCAAAAGGGAGATGATGGGAGTGTGTGTAAGAGGGAGGGGGGTTCATACTTCGCAATTATCCAGATGTTTGCCTCATATTTTCTTTTTTTTTCCTCATAAAATTGTGTTTTTCTGGCAAATCATTGAGGACTGAAGTCAGAAAATAATGGCAGACATTTGAGTTTCAGACTTCATGGCATTCCGGAAAATGCATTCTAACAG